>NC_062970.1:38006842-38088988 GCF_023119035.1 Salvia hispanica
AACAACAAAAGGTGTAGTAAAAATTCAAACTTGTACTCATCTATGTGAAAATTAAAACAACAACTGGTGCAAACTTGACTAACGAATTCTTGAGGAGGACGTGGGCGTGGAAAATTTGAGAAAAGCGATCAGCAATGTAATCTCAATTTTTTATGAAAACGGCGTATTCAGCAGAATTCTCATTGAATAGGTTAATATTGCGTTAAATTAGAGGCAAGAGAATTCTGTGAAAATAAAATAAAATAAAGATTGCTGACGTGGCAGGAAGAGGCGCTCATAGTCCCTCACAAATTGTCCCTCAGCATATCAATTCTCTCTGATAGGATTTCCTAGTTTTTGTCAACTTGATATTAATGTTTATCGTGGTTTGTTTCATAGGATATGATTTGCTTTTGAAGTTATTTCTCCACTATAAATAGTGGCTTGGGCATTGTAGTTGATATCAGAAAATTTTTGCATTCATTCATTCGTACCAATGAAGATGGTTGCAAGGTTTGATGGTCTGCTCTTTTGTTTAAAGATTTCTTGTGTGATGCATACATATGATAACGACGACCTATCATGAGGTCAGGTGATGAAGTAAGTAGGTTTTGTTTTCACCACATTATAGGATCATCACCAAGCCGATGTGGGACAAGATATTAGAATTGAAGTAGGTTTTGTTTTCACCACATTATAGGATCATCACCAAGCCGGTGTGGGACAAGATATTAGAATTTTAACACGTCCCCTCACGTGTGGGCCGGAATGACACATAAACCATCATCTACTTGGGCCCTGCTCTGATACCATATTAGAAATGGGTCATTCGCTCTTTAAAAAGCCTTATAAGGAGGAGGGTTATCCACACTTATATAGATCAGATTGGATCATCACCAAGTCGACGTGGGACAGAATTCAAAGAATTTAACACTTCCTCATCTCATTTTCTCAATCACTATTCACTAGTAATTCAAAGATGAATCCTGACGGATTTGAACAATGTAGTTATTCCTTTTGTAACTTTTATTTTTAAAATTAAGTAATGTATGTTTTGCCTTTAATACGTGGCATGATATTTTATTTTGCTATTTTATATGTATTCAGAAACAAAATATTAAAGAAATACAAAATGTATTTGTTAAAAAATAGTAGATGTGGAGAACAATAAAGTGGTAAGTTTATGGCGAGTTGGGACTGACTTACTGCGTCTCCCAACGAAATTAAAAAATGAATCTCGAATTAGGAATTTTTTATATTAAAACAATTTTTGATATGATGTGTAAAATGTGAGCAGTCTGATCATCCATAGCTGTAGAAACACACCGGCAAAACTCCCATTTTCTTTTAAGGACTATTAATTTTTCCCGCAAAAAACAAGCATGAACCATCGGAGTTGGGTAGAGAATAATCCGATGGAAAATGACTCCATCTCCGAGAACGAGAGGCTACAGATCGAGCAGATTATGGAGCTCGAAGACGAAGAATTGGAAGTCGAAGAAGTGGAGGAAGAGGAATTGTCTGACGATGAGTAGTCAGTCTTCGATTCATTTCTGTTTCAAGAGGATTTTAGCATTTCTCTGTAGTCTATTTCGTTTCTGGTTGCTTTGACATTCGGTTTGGGGAAATATTGGGTATGATGCGTGGTTGAGCAATAAGCTCATTTTATTGCTTGCTAATTTTGCCTGTTTCTAGCAAGGGCGGGAATTGGCGGTGCTGGATTTAGGGTTTTTAACGCCGATAAGCTTTTAATTAATTGGATGTGTTGTTTATGCATGTTATTTGCGGCTATGGATGTAATTAGTGGAGAACTCGTGTTGGTTTTTGGTGTATGAGTGTATGTGTTTAATGCATTGGATCTCTACATGAGCAAGTTGAAACTTAGCTTAATTTGGATTGATATGGCGGCTCTTTGATGTTAAGCTAACTGGACAATTTTTCAATTTTTGTAGATGTTAGCATTTTAAAATTGGTATAGAAAAGAATAGCGAACCATGATTTCTAGTGTGAACATTGTTGTTTAATTAACTAATCCTTTTTTCCGTTCCATTGGGATTTTGTAGTATTCGTGTCTCTGCAGGAGCTTCTGCGTCTGGTGAATATACATATGATACCTCCTTAGTTACGTTGCATTCGTATCTTGGTGGTAAGTCACCTTTTGCTAATAATCCTAATCATTTTTTTCATATAGTTTACTTGAAAAGAAAAATGAAATGCTCTATCTCTGACTAACTAATCATTTCAAATCAGATGTTGAAGACACTCACAGTAGGCTGGCATTTCTGGATGGTGGTGCTGTGCTGACCCTTCCCCTATTTTATCTTGAAGGTAATTTGTCTATGCAAAGTGATGCTTTCTTATTAATGTTCTGTTATTTTGTCATTTGCTTTGTGCAATGGTCAGTGACTCAGATGTCAAATGTCTGCTGAAATTATCTGCTTGGATATTATGTATAACCTTCTCTGGCAGATGGTCTCATTCTCAATTTCAAAGGTGTAGGTGTAGCAGAGGGTTGCCTTCTTTAAAAATACAAGAACTATTATCACTTTGCTAATAAAAAACTGTGTACTGTGTTCGATAATGTATATAGTTTTATATGTGTATTTATCCATTCAAAGGGCAGCACATACTTGCCTGTGGGTGTATCTAGCTAATACAGCTACACTCCATTCATTTTGAGTTACTAATTTTTTTACCTCTCTTTTACAGGTGTTGTTTTATTTCCTGAGGCAACACTTCCCCTTAGAGTTGTTGTTCCTAATTTGATAGCTGGTGTTGAGAGAGCAATGGGAGAAGCTGATGCTCGTAATACAATTGGTGTGGTATGTGTGTTTTGTTTCCTTCGTGTGCATACACTGTAGTTTCATGTACAAAATGTAGTATAATTATCATTATGTCAGCTTTGCCTTTCAGGTTCGTGTATTTAGGGATCCCAACAATGGTAGGGTACGACTTTCAACAACTGGCACTACTGCAGAGGTACAAAGTAGAACTCTTTGTTTATTCTTCTCTTTGATTGTGGATGATTGATACATATATTCCTATTATGTCATTTATATTTATTGTGAATTACTGCTCCATCTCCGTAATTCAATAGATGAAACATATACCATATGCAATATATTAAATATCTTGATATGTTAAATTAATCATCAGCCAATAATGTACATACACAATTATTCATATGTTGGAAATTCTAACTAAGATGATCATAGATAGCTGTTAGTCTGTCCATGTACTAGATCCCTAGGACCAAATGTGGCTGATTTCTGGAAGGATGCCTCTAACTAGGCTGATCATAAGTTTTTATCTATCCTTTAAATGACCTCGATTTAATTTGTATGATACTATTGTTTCGTGGATATCTTGGTCACATGTTTTAAGAAATTTAATTATAAAAATGTTTGTTACTTGTCAAGCCTTTAACTTAGCAGTTGTAGTCAAACATCAGATGGAAACCTTATATATTATAAATATATAGGTGGAATCAATGGACTTGTTTAGCAACTTGGGTTAACCATTTTGGAAAAGCTAGAAGGGATGACGATTGCCAAGTAGTTGGTGGAGTCCAATGTGCCTTTGTATTGCTACCGGCTCTCACCCCATGGGTCTGGGGAATTGCAATAGTCAACACAAGCTTAATGTGGGGCAAGCTGTGGTAGTTGAGTCCATTGTGCCTTCATAGTGCTACAGGCTCTCACCCTGTGGGTCTGGGACATTGCAGTAGTTAACACAAGCACAATGTGGGGCAAGCTCTGGTGTGAGTAAGAGCTCAAGTCAAACACACACCATTAGCTGGCCTTAGATAATAGGAGTGTTTCTCAAGTTTATGTAGACAGTTTCTCTTGCATTGCCTGTCATTCCTCTCCTGGTGCTTGCCTAATGAAATCAACATTTTTTTAATCTTTTATTACACTTAAATATGTGCTCTAAGTGTTTCTTGTAGATTGCAATTGACTCATGGTATTGTGCTGAGCAGCTGTCACAACATAGACTATCAATTTCTTATATCAGTTTATAAGCATAGTAGAGACCTTCAGTCTAGTTTTATTTATTGGTTTTATTTTGTGAATAATTCTAACTAGCTTAATAACAGATTCGGCAATATAGGAGGCTGGAAGATGGCTCCGTAAATATTGTTGCCCGTGGACAGCAGCGCTTTCGCCTGAAGCGTCGTTGGATTGATGTAGAAGGATCGGTGGGTACTATAAGAAATTAAGTTATGTTTGTCTTCTTGCTATTAACTTTCTATTATGTTGCTGTTTCCAAAATAGCTTTGTGGGGAGGTTCATATCATTCAGGAAGATGTGCCATTAAGAACACCACGGGAAGTTGTTGGTAAACTGGCTCCATTAAGAAATTCTCAGGCAGATAGTATGTCATCTACTCGTCACAGCTGTGAGGAAGGAAATGATTCTGATGTGATGTCAGAGGGAAGTTATGAAAGTGAAGTTTCAGCAACAGAAAGAAGGCCGCATCAATATGCTCTTGTATCTTCTCATAGTTCTGAGGTATATGATGAATCCATAAGTAGCGATGATGAAAGATCTGAGGAATTTTATGAATGCCAATCAGAAAGATCTCCGTTAGACAACCATACAAGACCAGTGCGGTTAGGACTCAACAAACAGAAGGCTGATGACGGTGCTGGAGTTGGGAAGAGGTTGTTTTCGTACAAGCAACCTTCTAACAGGGTAGGATGGGGAAAGCACTCCATAGGTCGATTTCGTGATGTTCCAAGAGCATTCTGGCCCAGTTGGGTCTATCGCATGTATGACTCCTATGTACTTGCGAGGAAGGCAGCAGGTAAGGTGGTCTTGAGTTTTTAGTACATGTACTCTGCATAGGCAATAGCAGCAGGAGGCAGGAGTAATATTTTGTTATATTTTCAAAAACTATGAGTGGTGATCTATACTCTTGGGTAGAAGATAGTCTTTAAGAAATTGAATTATTTGGATTTTTATATTTGCAGATCGCTGGAAAGAGGTCGTTAAATCCCCAAATTTGGACAGCCTTGTGATTAAACCAGATCTTCTTTCATTCCATATTGCTAGTAAAATTCCAATATCTGATACAGCAAGGCAAGAACTCCTGGAGATTGATGGAACAACTTATAGACTGCGGAAAGAGATTGAGTTGCTGGAAAGTTTCGATAAAATTCGTTGTAAAACTTGTCAGGTAATTTTGGAAAGTATATCTTGATGGTTGTTTTATGTGAATTAGAGGCCCTTGTTCAGATAAGATGACATTTTTTATGCTATTTGTAGACTCTCATTGCAAAGAGAAGTAACATGTTAGTGATGTCTAGTGATGGTCCACTTGGTGCTTATGCCAATCCTGGTGGTTACGTGCATGAGGTGATTACTCTCACCAGGACGGATGGAATAGCAGTAACAGGGCCTCCCACAAAAGAATATAGCTGGTTTCCAGGGTAAAATTTCATTTACCATTAGCAGTTTAGATACCATCTAATTTTTTAATGTGTACAAGACTACAAGTACTTTTTTATTTTTGTTGCAAAAACCATGCGTTTTTCTCACTTATTTCAGTTATTCAATGTAGAATGAAAACATATTGCCATTTGAACTGTACCCAGTTTTTCACTTTGGATCTGAATATTTGTTGCGACATTTAACAAGCTAAAGTGCTGATATTTCCTCAATTGTCATCTACAACACATAGTATTTTAACTTTATGTTTAAAAATCCAATTATATTCCAAGTTCTTAGCAGTTTTAATATTCTAAGTCCTCTATGCATAAATCATGAAGTTTTTTGTGCATTTGTTGAGATATTATCTTCTTCTTTTTTTAATTATTATTGTGGCTGCAGTTACGCGTGGTCAGTTGCTGAATGCATAATGTGTGGATCGCAAATGGGTTGGTACTTCTCCGCTACAAAGAAGAAAATGAGGCCTCAGGCATTCTGGGGGCTAAGGAGTTCACAAGTGGTGGATGAGACGCTCTAGAAACAGCTCTGTTGTGTGGAAATTGGGTATTTCCTGGTGAGGTAATGACTCCACGAGACTCTTGCATCCATCGACAAATCTTTCTTGCAGATAAACACCTACTATAATGGTTTAGAGGAAAAGGGGTTTGGACAACTTTAGATGATGGTGTGTAGATGGAATCATGGAATCTATAGATTGTGATATATACATATGCATATGTATAATGAATAGGTTTTAGTGATATAGTTTATTTTCATCTGCGTATCTGCTGTGCATATATTGACCGTATATTTCATTGTCTTGATTTGCTTCTTGCATACAGTTTTGAGGCTCAGATACTCAAATTCTTTCGCATAAATATTGTGACTTGTGAGTTTACTCTTCTTCCAACCACAACATATTTGATTTTTTTTAATGTACAATTTTGGAAAATTAATGTTGTGAACTTTTTAAATTTCTGAAACTTTTATTCTTGTTAGAAGTATAGCTTTTAAAACAAATTGATGAAGTGTTTGTATGATTCAAGATACTACACAGAAAATCAAAGTAGTACTTTGCCATTTACTAATCCAGAATCGGTACATATAATAAAAACCAAGATTACAGTATTTGTGAAACAATTTAAAAGGACTACAGAAACAGAACAATCCAATATGACAAAGAATTACCAAAAAATAGGAGATGGAAGGCCAAATCTAGGGATTCGATTAGCGATAGCTCCCGTAGACTGGGGTGTACATACAGCTCTCTGCAAACTTGACAAGATCCGTGGGTCGGGGAAGACGCGAAGCCAAACCTACAAGGGCATTTTAGTTGTTACTAAGGTTTTGTGTCGATAGCTAAGAGTTAAGTTATAATGTATTGGTGAAATGAAACACGATCTGAGAGTCATTTCGCAGTAAAGGACTTACCGAGTTCGTATGCCTTGGCAGCTACAGTAGCTGCAATATGAGCTGAGATCTTCCTAATATTCGTGAATGGGGGGTATATCAGTCCTTTCGCGTAGTTCTCCTCTGTCACTTGAGCTGCCAAAGCTTCAGCTGTAGGTAAAAGGCAAGAGACCAAGATCAGCTGATTGAAAATATTGTAATGCAAACTAAGGGTTGAGTTTTTACGAAGACTCACAGGCTGCTAATAGCAAGTCATCGTGTATCCTTATCGTCCCGGACATGATCAAACCTAAACCAAACCCGGGGAATATGTAAGCGTTGTTTGCCTGGCCAGGGACGAAAAGTTTCCCATTGTACTCTACAGAGTCGAACGGGCTTCCACTAGCAAATATGGCGCGCCCCTGCAAGAACGATGCAAGATTTCAGCAAGAATATCCAACAAGGGTGTTTACTTTGGCAGATACATATGATCGAACATTTGAAATATTATACAGACGAAAAATTCCATTTACCTCACTCCATGTGTACGCTTCTTCAGCCGTGCATTCTGATTGTGAGGTCGGATTTGACAGGGCGAGTATGAGAGGTTTCTGCAACATGAAACGAATTCAGGACTGGCTCTTGAGAGAGAGAAAGAGAAAGAGAAGTGAAGAAAACCTCGTTCATGGATGCCATGGCCTCAACTACTTCCTTAGTGAAAGCTTTTCCAACACTCGAAGTCCCTATCAAGACAGTCGGCTTGATTGCCTGAAAAACTCAACACAAAACCTACCGTTACCAAACACAAAGACCTCGTCATCAAGAGCAACATTAAAAGAGATCGCTCCCCACCTTAACAGCAGCCAATAGCTCCTTCACTGGCTCGTGCTCGTGTGCCCACGGCTTCTTGAAATGCTGCAGAGACTCTCTTCGAGAACTGACAATCAGCCCCTGTTGTACACCAGACCACGTTTAGGGTTAGCTCTTAGACGAGATAAGCAAGAAAACACAAAGAAAATGGCAGTATATACCTTGGAATCCACCAGCCAAATTTTCTTCCTGGCCTCTTCCAGTGGAGTATTGGTCTACAAACAGACTCCTATATCACACATCGTGATCTAACAAAAAAACGTTTAGGATTTGATGAATGTACCAGTCCCTTACCTTTTTGGATATCTCGAGAGCTATAAGTTCAGCTATACCAGTCCCAGCCTTTAAGAAACCAGAAAACAGAAGCAGGGTTAGACGATGAAATTTCATTTATTGATATGTAAGAATCACATTTCCTCAAAAAAAGAAAGTCACTTGATCAAAGAAATTAGGCTTTACCTCACCAGCACCCAAGAATAAGAACCTGTGATCTGCTAGAGTTCCACCAACTAGTTTCAAGGCTGCAACGAGCCCGGCAAGAACCACGGAGGCTGTACCCTGTGACAATGCAAAACAACGATGAAGTTCGTCCCCCGTAGTACTAGAAACTTTTAAATATTTATAATGGTAAAAGGTAAGCATATCTACCTGAATATCGTCATTGAATACGAGATGACTAGTTCGGTATTTGGCAAGTAGTTCAAAGGCATTGTGGTTTGCAAAATCTTCAAACTAGAGAGATATGATAAGATTTCAGTTGAACGAAAATACTACTGCAGAAAACAGTAACTTGAAAACTGGGGGGGGGGGGGGGGGGAACAGCTGTGATGTTGTTGAATATTGGTACCTGTATCAAGACCTTCTCCCCGTAGTTCTGTTTAACCGCGCACATGAACTCTTCTAGAAGTTCGTAGTATTCCTGTACGAGAAACTAGAAGATTAAAAGGCCAATTCCAAACTTGCTTGAATAGATTTGATTCATATGAATGAAATACTAATATTAGTGCACTAGAAAAAAGAGACCTGTCCAGTTGCTCTTTTCTGCTTCAGACCAATGTAGAATTCATCGTCTAACAGCTTCTGGTCGTTTGTGCCGACATCAATGGTAATGGGCAAGCACTGTCACCGGTCAAAGTAGATAGTAAGGCAGTTATACATACGAGATCCTCTAATTCTACTAATCCAATTTTCACCACGTGTATGTAAACATGCTGATAAAATACATGTGGTGCAAAGTGATTAAATTGGATAAAAATGAACGAATAAGGTAGAAAGAATAAGGCGATATCCGCATCAGTATGTATTGGTTTGGTTTAGGAAAGTTAGAAAATGGCAAGAACTACGTGAAAAGCTAATAAAATGTAGTTATATAGTACTTTTTATAACATCTAATAAGAATAAATAGATATTGTTGTGAGAAAGAAAAATGGGATAAAATTGATGTCCTTACAGCTGAGGGACGAACTCCACCAAGGGCCGTGTACAGAGAAAGTTTCCCAACAGGAATCCCCATCCCCTGCAATAGTATCAAGTAACTTAAAATGAGTTGAACTGTAAATTTTCTTACATCAACACTGTTGTGGGAACAAGAATATGTATTAACTCTGGTTTCAAGAAGTTTGAGACACAATTTTAGCCAAACGTCGTTTCCTCAAATTAGATGTGATCAAAGATGCATTTTCAGCTTAGAGAAATCATCAGACTTACCTGGCAACCAAGATCTCCGAGCCCTAAAATGCGCTCACCATCCGTTACCACGATAACTTGGATAGATTTCTCGGGCCAGTTTTTCAACACTTCAAGAATCCTCCCTCTATAAGAAGTTGAGTAACTTAGCATCAGATAAAGACCTTAAACTATAATAGGCAAATTACATTCACCTATGTGGAGTGAGAAAAGAGGAAGTCGGAGAGAGAGAGAGAGAGTACTTCTCTTTCAAGCTGATGTAGAGACCCTGTGGACGACGGAAGATGCTACCATACTTCTGACAGGCCTCACCAACTGTAGGAGTATAGACCACGGGTAGAAGTTCTTCGACATTGTCTATGAGAAGCTTGTAGAACAGCTTTTCATTTCTCTCCTGGTAAGTTTTCAAAGCAGAAAAATAAGCATACATTGATACTATTAAGTACAACTTTATACAATCAAGATGTATCTGAATTTTCATGTTGAACACGAACGACATAAAAGGGTGGTCTAAAATGATGTGGAAATGGAATATATGAGATTGTTCTTTATCAAGAGAAATCTCACCTGAAGATCCATCATGGCCATGTATCGCTGCAGTGGCACCTCATATTCTCGCAGAATTTTCATCAACCGTTTTTCCTGATAAACATGTGTTAACTGAAGCTGATTCTTTGCTGAAAGAAAAGTAAATGAAGCTCCATCGATCTCCACTTACCTGGAGCTCTTGAGAGAAAACTGCCGGAGGCAGCAGCCCTGTTAGGTAATGCGCGTTTCTTTCCTTTTCAGTGAAGGCGACCCCTTTGTTGTGGCGTGGATCACGCATTAAACTATAGCCACTGAGGATAAATTTTACAAAGAACTATAATCAGAAAACAACTATGAAAATTGTGTGCTCTGATCTCACGTTTAGCTTATAGTATCAGACAATATATATGTCACTAAGCATCATATTTCAAATTATAACATAGTTGCCTAAAAATATCATGCACATATTCTTGAATTTTGCAGAAAAATTGTTTTTTTATTTTATTTTATAAGAATCATCAGATTAAGTAGTCAAGAAAGATGAGGAAATCATTCATAACTCAGACCAACATCACCCTGTAACCAAAATTATCAGACTATCCATAAAGAAATAGGCAACAAAACAATCAAGATTTGTTCAAGAAAATAGAACATTTTGGCATCACCTAGCAACAGAAACAGTCCATGGTGTGATGGCCTGATCCTCAACACCATAATTTTCCTCAAAATCAACACTCTTTTCACCATTCATCTCCATAACTCTTCTCAATTTTCTCTCTCCTCTTTCGTACAATCCCAACCCTCCAAATGCTTGTCTCTGCCAATGAATCAAACTGAAACACACAGCAGCCCACAAAATAAAAACAAAATCGCTTGTAATGTGATGTGATGAAAGTGGTGCAATGGCTTGGCTTTTTATTATAACAAAAAGGTAGAGATTTTTATCGTCAAATCTTTGACAAAAGAAAGAACTTTTTCTTGGTGTGTGAATTTGACAAATGTAGTTAAAGAGAGAATTCGAGAGGGTTTGAAAGTTACCAAGAATTTGGCCCGTTTGAACGGCAGCATAATGAATGCAATGTAAATATGGAATTTTTCCTGCTGTGTTTGTATGCTAATCTAGACTCTAGAGAGAGATGGAGAGGTGAAGTTTACGCGGTTTGAGTAGAGATAGAGGAAGGTAGTTGGATTCTTACCAAATAAATCTTGAATTTGCTATTTTCGTTATTTTTTTAATTTTAAAATAGTTCATTGGCTGGTTCTGTATTCTCATCTTTTTACTAACTTGATTTTGCTAAAGAAACATTATTCAAAAACTAGTAATTACTAATTAGTGTTAAGATATGAGTAATTTAGTTTTTATTTGTCGTTATTATTATGAAATTTACATACTACGAATGTTTAGTGACAACAAGTGCTTGAATTTACTAGTTTAACGAATTTCAGACATATATAGTCGGTAATGATAATGATTAATGAGTGCTCAAATAAATACGTACTAGTATTATATTCAATCAATAAAAAATATAAAAATAGTGCATCCAATGTTCATCAAGTGGGTAATAAATAGGCATTGATATTTTGATATACATAAATGAATGGGGTCAATTGAAATTATGGGACTTTGTCAATAAATCAAATTTTTTCACTGTTTTCCTAAGAAATCCAATGGAAAATTGCTATAATTCTTGATTTCTCATAACAGCGGCGCCAATCTGCCACATTTCTCAACTATCACCTAACACGTTTCACTTTCAAAATAAGTCATCTCTCTCTCAACCTAAGACTTTCTATTGAAAGATCAACCTAACTATGTAATTAAGTCTTTAGTTGCTATTTGAGGCTACACAAAGCTATCTAACTAATTAGTAATTACTACTACTCATTAATACGTCAACTAATTTATCAAGCAATTATGCCATAAGAAGATAAAACATTGTAGTGTACTCATGTGATAGCAAATGTTGCGGTTCCAATTTCATCATTTATAGTAGTAGTATTATTTTTTGATTAATATGCAAAACATAAAAAAATAATAATAAAAACATAAGACATGCTTACGGCAATATAAATTGGAATAGTCTCAGATTGGTATAAAAATATGGATATAGTATACAGAGTCACGTCAAGATTTAACGAGATGTTTTTTAGAAAAGTATTTACTAGTTTTTATTTACATTTAAATTGGTCAGATTATGATAACCTTTTTCATTCAACGGTGGTGAATTATTATTCGCCCCTCAAACTTGAATACTCCTACAAGTTATAAAAATAGTAGGAAAAGAGGAAGAATCACAGTTTGAACGAATATATAATATGAACAATAATTACAGGAAAAAAGTCAAATTTTGATTAAATAAAAGGTGTGACAAATTTTGTGTACAAGGAAAGTTGAGGCACTGGAATAGTTTTTCTAGAGAGATACTCAAAATATATCTCTTTCACATTTGTTCTTGAATATGGATCAACAAAATTATAGGATTAAGTGTAAAAGCCCAAAAGCTTTGAAGACTTGGGCTTTGCCGCTTGCCATTAGCTTCATTATTTTATTTTGATTTAGAATAAATACTTTGTAGTAGTATTTTTCAGATTTCATAAATTTGTTTCTATTTGGATTTGTTAATTTTAATTATACTTGCTTCCATTTTTTTTTATATGAAGTGCTTAGAGCATCTCCAATAGCGGCTAGCCCACCGGTTAGCAGATTCGCGGCGCTAGCCGGTCTGCTAGCCGAACTACTGCAACCGGCCAGTGCCGAATCGGCGAGAAATTAGGCGAGCGCACGCCAATTTCTAGGTGCTGGCCGCCATTGCAGGCTGGCGATCGGCGAGTGATCGGCTAGCGCAATTTTTTATTATTATTTTTTTAAAATTTTTTGAAACACTATATATTCGCGATTTTCACGTCATTTTCATTTGCACTACTTGTTTTAATGAGTTTTCTCTCTATCTAAATTTCTGTACAAGAGCAACAACGTGAAATGAGTAACGCGGGTGGTAGTAGTGGTGGTAGTGGTGGGGATGCTGAAGAGTACGAACGACGAATGAACGAGGCATTGGAGGCCTACATGAACCGCGAGATAGAGCGGTACATGCAAAGGGCCTTGCAGCCGGCGGTACCTCGCCCTCGACCCGTTGTCCACCGCCGAACAGTGATTGATCGGGATCACGTAGCTGCACATCAGCGGCTATATGACGACTACTTCTCGAGAGAACCCGTGGTTTGGGGCCAACCTGTTCGGGCGGCGTTTTAGAATGCGCATGGAGCTGTTTATGCGTATCGTTGACGCTTTGGAGCAGCGATATCTGCATTTCCGCTTCAGGCACGATGAAGCTGGCAGACCCGGCCACACCCCTATTCAAAAGTGCACGGCGGCAATCGGGCAGTTGGCCTACGGAGGCACGGCGGACATGTGGGATGAGTACCTCCACATCGGTGAGTCGGCAGCCCTGGAATGTCTGATGTTTTTCTGTCGGGCGTAATTGAATATATTCTGTGATCGGTACCTTCGAAGCCCTACCCCCCAAGATTGTCAGGATCTGATGCGGATGCACGGGGAGCAGCATGGGTTCCCCGGGATGTTAGGCAGCAGAGATTGTATGCATTGGGAGTGAAGAACTGTCCGACTGTCTGGAAGGGGGCCTACACGACCGGCTACAAGGGAAAAAATCTCATGATGATCCTCGAGGTCGTAGCAGATTATCGTTTATGGATTTGGCACGCGTATTTTGGGGTAGCCGGGTCGAACAATGACCTAAACGTCCTCAACTCGTCGCCCCTTTTCAACGAGCAGTGTCAGGGCATCGATCCGGCCGTCAGTTTTGTGGCCAACGACAACCGACATGATATGGGCTACTACTTGGCGGATGAGATATACCCTAGGTGACCCGTCTTTGTGAAGACGATCGGCACGCAAATGATGACAGGAAGGCCTACTTTGCGGAACAGCAGGAGTCGGCGCGCAAGGACTTGGAGCGCGCATTTGGTGTGCTCCGGTCTCGATGGGCGGCAATTAAGGGTCCAACGCGTTTGTGGGATGTAGGCTGCATTGCTGATATAATGTACGCCTGCATTATCATGCACAACATGATCGTCGAATACGAAGGCGTACAACTGACTAATTGGGCCAATGACGACAGCCGGTCCAAGCCACGGAATGGTCACCCCTAACGTACGACGTGGGGTACCTCACGATGAAGCCGGCCGCCTCCAGGCACATGCCGACATGCGCCAAGTGCATGCTCATATTCAACTCCAAAAGGATTTAATTGAAGAGTTGTGGGCACGGAAGACTGCACGACGATTGTTTTTTTCTTTATTATGTAATTTTTTTTCAATGAATGTACTTTTTTTAAAATGAAATTAATATTTATCGTAAATTTAATTTCGTAATTTATCGTAAATTTAATTCCATAAATTTAGTTGTTTTTTAATTATTTTTATTGCGACCAGCCTCAGACTATCCTATTTGCTTAAAATGATGATGTGGCATGTGGAATTTTAGTGTTGATGACGTGACAGAGAGAGCCTATTACTTTCACTTGCATATTCTTGTTTCTCTAATAAACTCATGTAATTGCGATGCCTCGAAGGTGATGAATGATGGATTAATTTATACTACTATTAATTATTCCATTTTGGGTTTTTGGTTCTTGTTCAGTGATTCGTATTTCTTTTTAGAATATCTAATTTATCGAGTAACTTTTGTTTCCAAAATTATGAGTTTTAATTTCCATCATTTTATTATTCTCTATATTATTATTTTTTATACTTTATTTTTTCTTCATTTAACTAAGTAAACCCTATTTTTAAAATTTTTGTGTTGGGAAAAACATCTCACTTAGCAAGAACTATCTAGGATTGCGTCATGAGATTATTCCAGTCATTGAGGGTTAATTATACTCCCTCCGTCCGAGAATAGGAGTCCCGGTTGGCCATTTTCATCCGTCCGCCATTAGGAGTCCCGGTTAGACCATTTATCTTGGGAGTATAAAAAATGACCACACTATTCCCTTAATTTAGAAGCTGCAATTAATTTTAATCCACTTTGATTGCAATTTCTCACACTCTCTCTTAATGTTAGATTTCATTATTCCAAAGAATAAAGCAAATAATAATATAAATGGATCCCACATTCCACTATCACATACTTTAATTATTACACTCAAACTTTTCTTAAAACCTGCACCCAACTCAACCAGGACTTCTATTCGCGGACGGACGGAGTAACTAATTATTATTTTATTATCCATCATGAATCAAACCCATTACTAATTTAATATACATATTTAATGTACATGAATCGAACAGGTACTAGGTGTATTATTTTAATGGATCTACTACACTTTTAACTTTTTTTTAGAATCAAATCAAATACATGCAAAAAATTGCATTGATTTGTGAGATAGGCAAAAAAGAACCTATATTTTGGTCTAGCTTTCAAAATTTGAGACCTAGTTTTGCGTGAGTTAGTGGAGTCATTTACCTCCCGTCCAAAAATAATAGTTTTGATTACGAATGACATAAATTTTTTAATATAAAATTGATAAAGTAAGACGATATTTTAATATAAAATTGATAAAATAAGAAGATAGTGAAAGAAAAAGTGATTGATGAATTGCTAGCGAATTAAAACTCATCTTATTAAAATGAGAAATTGTACAATAAATAGGTATACACTAATTCTGAATCTTAGATAAATGACCCAAAATAATAAAAAAAGACCATTTTTCGTAAATGAGTTTAGTAGTAGTTAAATTCACCAATATTTTATTACTCCATTTGTTCGCGAATAGGAGTCACATTTTTTCATTTTAGCTCGTTCTCGAATAAGAATATCAGTTCATAATTACTTTTAAATGATAAAGGGACCTCACATCCCACTAATTCATTCCACTAATATATAATTTAGACTAATATATACAAGTGATATTGATATTCCACTAATTTTTTTCTATCTATTTTTCTTAAAACATGTGCTGAAATTATACTCCTCTTCCTAGACGGAAGGAGTAGTTAGCATTCACATTGTCTACCAAAATCGCTATTCATTATTCATATTTACCAAAAATATTTTCAATCAAATTAATTATTTAAACCAAAAATATTTTGTCAGAAATCCACAAAAAGTCCCTATAATCGGTTGATCAGAATAGGGAATTCCTCTGTCAGAGACTAACATTTATTTTATTTTATGGTGAAAAGGGACAAAAAATACTCCCTCTCTCCCCGACTAGAAATCACACTTTGATCAGACACGAGTTTTAAGAAATATAAAGAAAAGTTAGTTGAAAAAGTTAGTGGAATGTGAGACTCATTTTTTTACATTGATTTAATAATAAAATGTGAGTGAATTGAGTTAGTGGAATGTGGGATCTACTTACTATTTATGGTAAAAATGAAGTGTGACTTTAAATTGGAGATGGACGGAGATGAAAAAACTCTGACTCGGGGACGGAGGGAGTTGGAAGAAATAAAAGAAAAAAGAAGATTTGATGCACCAAAATTAACCTCTTCACTTCTCCAACTCTTTCAACCAAAGCCCAAGGGCCAAAAACAATCAGTGCAGTGCTGCTCCCACCGTGATCAATCTCTCTCTCCAATTTGTTGGAGTCCAGTCGATCGTAGAATGAAACTTCGGCCTAGGCAGAGGCAAACTTTTTCCGGCTTCACCAAAGCAGAGGTCTCTTTTCATACATTTTTTTTTAATGTTTATGCTCACATTTTCGTTGAGGAAATCCGATAACAAAAAATCTGTCCAAGCATGTTGTTACTGTGTTTTGATGAACTGCGAGCTGTTTTTTTTTACAATTTCTGGTGGATTTTATTGGCGTGCCTGTTTTGGTTTGATTCGTGTGCGCGCGCGCGCGCGAGTTAGTGCTTTTTGAGGTTTACTTGAAAACGAGAGTGTTTGATTGTTGAGCTCTTTGGTGTTTTTTGATTACTATGTGGAATTTAGAGAAAATTGATGATGAATTCATGTTCCAATTACTAGAAACGAATAAAAAATCATGTTGATGGTTTTATGCTACTAAAACACATAGAAAGAGACACACACACACTGATCATGGCGAAGGAGCCTTGACTATTGCATTGTGTGTTCCATTTTTGTATGCACTATTCGAAGAGCTGAGTCTGTGAGAAATTTGTTATTGAATTTGGTTCATTCACGGATATTTAATCCTCGAATTGCCTTGTGTACCTGCTTTGGTAGTTGTTGTTGTCGAGTATAAATCTTGTTTGAAGAAATGTTATGTCAACTGTATATGCAGAAAACTTGGACAGTTATATGAGAAACTTATCTTATGCCGTCAATGGAGCAGGTTCAGAAAATGGAGCATTTACTTCACGACTCAAGCAAACAGTCCCTGGATATGGATTACTGTAAGAAATTGGCAAAGCTTTTCAAGTGAGTTTTGAAGTGTGGAGTCACTACTGAGTGTTTGCTTTAAGGTTCACTTCATCAGTGTACTAACTTTGTGGTTTTGGTTGCAGTCGTTCAAGTAATCGAGCAGGGAAACCTATTCTGAAGTGGACTGAGGTTTAATCTCTTGCTTTTTCTCAGAACTGCTACTGTTGTTTACTTGGATGCTCGATCTTGGCTGAATCATGTGACTCTCCTTAATGCTTTACTACTTCAGATCCAGAATTGGTTTCAGACGAGGCGAGAAAACCACCTTTATGAAGAGACTTCATTGAATGGAGCCAAGGAATCACATGCCATCCCAGGTGCTCTTAATCAGATTAGAGCAACTGCAAACTCAAAAATATCTCAAGTTTTTTTTCCCTATGAATCTGCAAGCATTCAAACATGTCAAGTTGGTTGATGAATTGCATCTTGAGTTACTCATATCTTGTTTTGGGTATATCTTCGATTTTCTCATTAGAGTAGGTGATCTGTGTGTGATGGCAGATCTGAAGGGCCAAGATTTATCCAATTTGGAGTTTGAAGTGAGGTCGTCAACAGATGGGGCATGGTGAGGCCATTTGTTTCACATGTTACGAACCTCTTGAATTGTGTTGCTTTAGATTTTTCAACTTTGCATCAGCCCACAGTACATATCACAATTGCATCTTTGGAAATTCTGTCTTCGGTTGATTTCATGGAATATCTTATGTGTTCTAAAAAAGTAACTGAAGAATAAAATATTGTGATCTGAATTATTTAAAAAGGTGCAGGGTACGAAACGTACATTGCTCTCTGCGTATATGCGATGCTTAGAACATTTTTATGTAATTGTGAATGTGCCTTTTGCTTTTTCATTTTTCTACAGTCATTGTCATATCTTACTCTAGGGCTTGAACCTGGAGTTTCATGGTGACCACAAAGTTTTTGCATGGATATTTTTCTCTTAAAGTAGGAAAATGGTATTTTCTTCCACGTTGTTGGAATGGGAACCAGTTACCAAAACTAATCATGATATAATAGAAAACTGGTATGATATAACATAAAAACCGATTATTTATTTGATCTTGGCTTTGTGGAGTTAACTCTTAGACATAAAGAATTGTGTTTCTTTTTAAATATTTCAATCTTTATGTTTACTTCAGTTTTAGCATACCATTTCTGCTGTTTTACAGGTATGATGTTGATACGTTTCTCTCCCACAGATTTCTTGATTCTGGGGAAATTGTGAGTTGATGTATTCTTTCCATAGCTTTCATTATCCGTACTACAGTTAAAAAAATATTGATCTTTTTAGCTCTAGAAGGAGAGAGAGTTTGTTTTGTTAAGCATTGAGCTCACTGCAGGAAGTCCAGGTACGATATATTGGGTTTGGACCAGAGCATGACGAATGGGTGAATGTGAAAAATGATGTAAGGCAACGTTCAGTTGCTTTGGACCTTTCAGAATGCCACAAAGTGAAGGTTGGGGATCAAGTAGTGTGCTTTCAGGTACTATTGTGCCGTTATTGGTATCTTTACGGAGTATTTTCTTTTGGAAGCAGTGACATAAACCAAGCGTTGTAACCAGAACCAATGAACCATGATAAAAGACATAGTGGAAAGGGTGAATATCACTTTATATCCTGAATTATGTGCCTTTTCATCACGCACTTCCGATGATGGTAGATTAGTACCCAATAAATGACTTAATTTTCAAATGTAGGATATGTCTACATTTTTCGGTACTAAAAGGTCGTGTTGGCAACCGGAACAATTTCTACATGGATTTCCAGTTTCCAAATATGACTTTTTGTTGAAGAATGCCGACCTGTCTCTATATTTGAGAATAAAGTCAATTTATTAGTTACTACTTATTTGTCATATCGAAAGTACATATCTTGAAACAAATATTGGACTAAAAAGTGACATTTACACGAAAATGAAGCTAGCTAGTTAACACTATCTTGGTACTAAACAAGAAGTGTAGACTTCTTGGTTGATATAGCTATGGGATCTAAACTGAATATTCTCGGATAAAAAAGAAGAGAATGTATGCTGCTTTCTAGGCACTGTAAATGATGGCTTTGATCAATGCCAAAGCTAGCTATCTACGCAGCTCAATCAAAGGCACTATAAGCAATCGAAGCTCTTATCGTGTAGCATGCCCAATTTCTAGGTGCCAACTGCTACATACTTTCTCTGAAGATATTAGATAGCATTTCTGATGCACCTTCTTAAACAGGAGAGGCAAGATCAAGCAAGATACTACGATGCTCATGTCGTTGACATTCAAAGGAGGCTGCACGACATAAGAGGTTGCAGATGTCTTTTCTTGATCAGATACGACCATGACAGTACACAGGTAAAAACCACATCTCACCTCTTCCTTGCAAAATAACAACAATGGTGTCGAATCTAAGCTGTATTGTTGGGTTTATTCTTTGTGTTGTGATAGGAGAGTGTGCGCTTGAGGAGGCTGTGTTGTCGGCCTAATGTGCCAGTGCTGTCGGGGAATAGTTAGCTCGAGCAATATACAGTCTTGATCCACGTCCTACTGAGGAGCTGAACGCCTTCGCCTTGTAGGTTTACGTTTCCTTTTTTGAGTTTTGATAAATGGTAATCTTTTGAACAGCTAAAGAACTCGTCTCTTTTGAAGCTTAATGCTAGTGGATGTTCAAATGAAGATGGTAGTATTACTCTTTATCTACTGGAATGATTATATGTTTATGGGGAAACATCTTGAACAATACTTTCCCATGTATATTGGCAATATAAATTTTTGATTAGATTCAAATTTATGTATTTCGTTATTAGGTAAAAATATCGAATAACTATGCCATCCAAAGGATACTACTCTCAATAAAAAATTTGTTCCAACTTATGTTACATTTTATTTGCACTTAAACCTCCTATAAACCGAGTCACAATTTATAGATAGAGGGATAAATGGTAGAAGATGAATTTCAATTATGCTAAGATTAGGGAGGAATGTAACTTCAAATGAAAGCAAAGCTGACTCCGATCCCGATTTGAACGGGTAGTGGGCACCCGATGCTTGGGAATTATGTGATGCCTCCTATCAGTTGGACATCTTACTCGTCTTTGTGCTCAAAATAGTACTCTCCGTCCCGGCTAAGATGATATATATCTTAGCCGGCACGGGGTTTTAGGAGTTGTTGGTTGAAGTGCTTAATTGGAGAGAGAAAATGTAGTTATAAGTATTAAAATAGAGAGAGAAAGAAAGATAATATTTTAATAGGAGAGGAAAAAAGTGGTTGAGTGTATTAATTGGAGAGAGAAAGTTTCCAAAAAAGGAAATGTGTCATCTTAGTTAGGACAAACTAAAAAGGAAAACGTGTCATCTTAAGCGGGACGGAGGGAGTAACAAATAAAACCACAATTTCAACTCAATGTTATGAAGATTTTAGAATCGTATCTTTGACCAAAGTATCATAATATTTTCAATAATTGATAAGAACCTATGATGAACTTTGTCAAATTTATGTTAGTATTTGGTTTTAAGTTTAATTAAAGGAATGACAAGATAAGGAAAGTTCGTGGCAAAAAATTGACCTAAGGCTTTAACCTTTAACATTGTACAACTATACTAGTACTATAAAGTCGCCACTAAAAAAATTATGAAGTTGGAAGTTGTGATTTCATAAGAAAAAAATATCTTGGCGAACACAAAAGAGATTGCAGTATCATTTCCCCCCAATTTCTCAAACTCATAACCCTAAATTCCCTATCGCTATTCCAAAAACCCTCAGTCGACCACACCTCGATCGCCGATCTTTCTGTAGGCGATCCTCCGTTATCTTATCTCTCCGATTTCCTCTGTAACTCGCTGCTTCGATCTCGGAGTTGATGACACCAAAGTCGCCGATTTCACGACGGAGTTGATGGACGGCCTCAGGCATGCCTCAACTGCGTAGTGGACCGCGCAGAGGACGCCGGCCCGCTGTCGCTGCTCCCGGTCCCGATCGGAACAAGGGGAAAGCTCGAACTGACAAGGCAACTGGCCGTGCTTCTGGGAAGCGAACTGCAGGGAATAGAGTCGACGACGTCGCCGGTGGTGGTGCTGATAAGCAGAAGGAGGTTTTGGTGGCGGATTCTGGGGGTGGTGCCGGTGGAGAGGCAAATGTTGATGCTGTTGTGAGGGAAACGGCGTCGTTGAAGGTTGGCGAGGATAATAATATCAATTTAGAGGACGTGGAAGAGAAGAAGATGGACGAGTGTGATAGTGGCGGCAACGGAAGTAAGGGATTGGCTGCTGATGATGAGGAAAGCACTACTCCTATTCCTGAAAGGGTTCGTTGATTTTTATTTTTTTTGCTTAGATAATTTTTGATGAATTTATATCGAGTTGGTGAGGAGACATCATGCTATTTTTCATGCTTATAATCGTTTTCTTATGAGATTGTGTTTTTTATCCGGAGTTTATGATGGGATTGCAGTGGATTTATGGACTAAAAATTTATTTTTTAGTTTATCTTCTTACATGATAAGACTATTTGAGCAATTGTTTTATTATCTTGTTATCATCTTAAATGGGGGTCGATTATGGAGCTGGGGATGTCACAATTGCCGATACTGCATTGTTTTTAAAGCTCTCTAAGCTATTCCTTATTTTTGCCTTTCGAATGTGCTCTATGTGTTTGGTGGAATTTAAATAGTATCTCATCCGTAGTTTCTTTTTGCTTTGACAATGGTTAAGAATTTGAAGGAATGTTATAGATGAATTCTTCTCAAATATGAGAAATTTGGGTTTTCATTTATTGAGATTTTCTTTTTTGCCCCCATCCATTTTTTCATTCTTTACATTATTACTTTAGTAGATTGAGGAAAGCTTATAAGTGTAAATTACAGACATCACCAAGAAAAATAGTTTATTTTCTTTGGCTTACTATGGACTTTACTGCATTTTGCTAAGTGAATTTATTGATATATAAAATTTTCTCCTATATATGGAAGTCAGTCCTTGTGTCTTGTTCACTTTATAGGCCAGATGAATTTGTCTGAGGTTGTGTTGCTTGTTTAGTTTTGTTTACGTGAAGACTCTGACAGTGAAGTGATAGAGCTTATACCAGTCATACTCGGCTTACATTTTCAATTTTACTGCTTGACAGGTCCAGGTTGGTGGTTCTCCAGCTTATCGAATTGATAAGAAACTAGGGAAAGGTGGATTTGGACAAGTTTATGTAGGCCGGCGAATCAACCCCCCAAACCCAAATGAAAGAAATGGTCCAGGAGCTGTAGAGGTGTATACTTTTATCCTGTTATTGGCAGCTTTGGCCTCAGTTTATGCAAAGAATTCCAATCTCAGTTTTATCTCTTTTTAGGTCGCTTTGAAATTTGAGCACCGTAGCAGCAAAGGCTGTAATTATGGACCACCTTATGAGTGGCAAGTTTACGGGTGAGTTTTGTATAAGTTCCTAAAATATGTGTTAAAAATTTCAAAATATTAACTCAGTGTACTGTGCCTGTGTTCTTCTGTAGTGCTCTTGGCGGTAGTCATGGAATACCACGCGTGCATTACAAAGGACGTCAAAGTGATTACTATATAATGGTATATGCCTGAAATTAAGTTCTTCTACCTGATCTCCATATAGGTGCCTTTTATCCTCCATGAGGCCTAAAGGTTTCTTTGTACTTTGCAGGTGATGGACATGCTTGGTCCTAGTTTATGGGATGTCTGGAGCAACAATTCAAATACGTGAGTCAAAAACCATCAGCAGAGTAATTTTTGCTTTGTATTTTCTAGTTTAATTTGCAATCTTTCACCTAACATTTAAATGACATTTTTGCAGAATGTCAATTGAAATGGTCGCATGTATTGCCATTGAAGCCATATCCATTTTAGAGAAGTTGCATTCTAGAGGGTAAATATTTGATATTAATTGCAATTGTGGGATTCTTTAGTGCACAAGCTTAGATATTTATTTTATCTGTCATGTTAAGACGAACAGTGCTACTACACATACATGCACTTCAATCTATTACACTTGCATGTATGTTGTGTTGTGGGCATTTGAGCATCTTGCCAACTGTAACTGAAGCACGGCATGCTAACTTGAATCTTGATAACTTACAAGAGCTAAAGCTATAAATAAGCTAAACTGTTCATGAGCTATTTAGACCTCAATTTCTCAAGAACTTGTTGGGACTCAAGTAGCAAGGCTTGGCGCTCGCTAACATAAAAACTCATACACGACCTATAAACAGCTTATTATCTTTTCATCAAGCTAAATATATCCTTTAGTTTAAACTCAAGCTTAGTTCCTTAATAAATGAGCGTAGCTCAAACATTATTCAGCTTGGTGCAGTTCAACTCTGCCCCTAGCGTGAACCTTAGTATGAGAAGTAAATTGAATACGAGACACAGTGTCTCCGCTTCAGGTAGATCTGACGTGTTGAACTCGATAAAAGGGCTCTATGTTTTGGGCGATGGTTTCTTTTTTGTCTTGCCTTCATTTCATATATATTTTGATTGTAGTCTTTGGTTGTTTTTCTTTTATTTTTCATACCCTCATCAAAACCTTTTTTTCAATATGTACTACTCCTAGTTCGCATTTGATTGCTTCAATACCTGTAGATATGTGCATGGGGATGTAAAGCCAGAAAACTTTTTGCTTGGTACACCTGGAACTGCAGATGAGAAAAAACTCTTTTTGGTTGATCTTGGATTGGGTAATATATATGCTCTACTTTGTCTGTTTAATTTATAATTAATCATGGTACTACAATCGTGACCCTTACCAACATTTTTGGATTTAAAATGCAGCTGTTCGGTGGCGTGATAATTCAACTGGTCTTCATGTTGATTATGATCAACGGCCTGATGTATTTAGGTGAAGTTCTTTCTATTTGTAGTTCATTTGTTTTTTGTTTTTATTCTCTTGTAAACCGAGTCTCCGGTTGATGCAGGGGAACTGTTCGGTATGCTAGTGTGCATGCTCATCTGGGAAGGACTGGTAGTCGTAGGGATGATCTGGAATCTCTTGCTTATACACTCATTTTTCTTCTTCGAGGTCGGCTGCCTTGGCAAGGCTATCAGGTTGGCAATCGTATGTATATGAGTTGTGAATTTTGTTTTGAGCACTTCACTCTTGATACTTACTTTATCTTCTATGCAGGGCGAGAATAAAGGCTTTCTGGTGTGCAAAAAGAAGATGGGAACTTCTCCCGAAGCCCTATGTTGTTTCTGTCCTGCACCTTTCAAACAGTTTGTTGATTTCGTTGTTAACTTGAAGTTTGATGAAGAGCCTAACTATGCAAAATACATATCCCTTTTTGATGGGATTATCGGTCCAAATCCGGACATCAGGCCAATCAACACTGAAGGTGCTCGAAAGGTAATTTTAAATTTTGATATCAATTTGTGTTCGTGAATTGACTGCATTTATTGAATTATTTTCTTTATTATTTAAACATATTTTTGCCTCGTGAAGCTCGTGTATCAAGTCGGTCAGAAGAGAGGAAGGCTTATGATGGATGATGATGATGATGAGCAACCAAAGAAGAAAGTCCGCATGGGAATGCCTGCTACACAGTGGATTAGTGTGTACAATGCTCGAAGACCAATGAAGCAAAGGTATCATGGTTAACTCTTTCAAAATTTTCAAGGACTTTCCAAAGGAATGGTTAGTAAACTCTCCGTTTCTCTTGCAGATATCATTACAATGTTGCAGATTTAAGATTGGATCAGCATATTGAGAAAGGAAATGAGGATGGACTTTATATCAGCAGTGTGGCCTCTTCTTCAAATCTCTGGGCCTTAATTATGGATGCAGGAACTGGTTTCCGTGATCAAGTTTATGAAGTTTCCCCTCATTTCCTTCATAAGGTATCAAATTCTCTTACATGCCACACGTAGTGAGTCTTGTAGGGGCATCATGCAAAATTAAGCGTCATATGTGTTGATTTATTCCTACTAAGGCTTAATCTCTTGTAAAGCATACATAGGCAGCATATCTATTATCTAATTACTTTTTGCTTTATCACTGCAGGAGTGGATCATGGAACAATGGGAGAAGAATTACTACATAAGTGCCATAGCAGGGGCTAATAATGGGAGCTCATTAATAGTTATGTCTAAGGGTTAGTGTTCCAATTCAAGGACTTGAATTCTTATTTAGTACTACATGTTTGATGTTTCAGGCAATGTTGAAATGAGTTTGCTTTCTGAGGTGCAGGTACCCCATATCTGCAGCAGTCATATAAAGTTAGTGAGTCATTTCCATTCAAGTGGATCAATAAAAAATGGAGAGAGGGATTTTATGTTACTGCCATGGCTACGGCTGGAACTAAATGGGCAATTGTTATGTCTCGTGGGGCAGGTTTTTCTGATCAGGTAATAATAGGTTTCACTAGTGGCTGTAGTTGATTTATACTGTTCCAAAGTACTGCACAGGATTAGAGGATTTGCACCATTTGTTTCAATTTATGTTTCTTTTCAGGTTGTCGAGTTGGATTTTCTATATCCGAGTGAGGGTATTCATAGGAGGTGGGATTCTGGCTACCGCATCACATCAACTGCAGCAACATGGGATCAAACTGCCCTTGTTCTTAGCAATCCACGACGAAAACCTTCAGATGAAACACAGGAGACACTTCGGACTTCTGCTTTCCCAAGCGTACATGTCAAGGTAAATTTTGTTTAAATCACCTTGCATTACTGTATTCTATTCTTGAGTCTTACAGTTGCTGATTATCACTTTCAGGAGAAATGGGCAAAAAATCTTTACATAGCATCAGTGTGCTATGGGAGAACTGTATCTTGAGGCTTCATAATTTTGTTGGAGATTCTGTAGGAGGTCACTAGAAGATGCAGTCCTCTCTTAGCGAACTCCATTTTTATCTGGCGATTGGAGAGAGGCATCTTTGATCTGTGGTCAAACTGACTCATATTGCTATAAGGACCTGATTTTATGCTTACTATTGCCATTGACATATAGGAGCCCGTGTAATACCTCTGCACCTGACTGTGATTGTGTCTGTATTGGCAGTGCTTGTATATGTAAAATCAGGTTTTGCAACACAAGGATACGGTCTCTATTAAATGTATTTGTTCACTTGTCATAATTATTAATTTTCATCGACATAACCATAGCATTTGACATTTTTCTCGAGCATGCTGATTTGGATTCATAAAGTAGAATAACTGACCAGAAAAACAGCTTTTTAAATTTATGTTGAACTAATGATTGAATTTTGATGTTACCCGTTGTGTATAGTTTAAAGGCCTCATACACAACTTAAACACGTGAATATTTGTTGTGGAAGTAGATATGCTATCAGTTTATTTCACTTGTAACAATGAGCATCAGGATGAAATGCCTTGGCGTAAATTACTGTACTAATTTATAGTAGTTCCTTTCTGCGATCTGCTGCTTATTCTGCTAGGTTGCTGATAGCTTTAATGCTGGATTATAGCAACCTCCTACTTAGAGGTCTGAAGGTTTGATATTCCTCTTCTCCCTTATTGTGCTGCTGCTATGTTCCTGTGCTTGTATTTCCGCAGGAGTCTTCATGTATGTTACTCCCTCCGCCCCACAAAAGATGTCACACTTTCCTTTTTAGTTTGTCCCACAAAAGATGTCACATTTCCCTTTTTGGAAAAAGTTCTCTCACATGAATATAAAAATTATATTTTTTCTCTCCATTCAACACACAAAACAAAACCTCCTAAAATCTCGTACCGTCCCACAAGTGTGACGTCTTTTGTGGGACGGAGGGAGTATTTGTTAAGAGGTTGCATTGCAAGCACCGTGCTTCGTGTACGTACATGGCCAGAGGTATTACTCTCTACTACACTACAACTATATACATACATTGTTAGTTTAATTTTGACCCATGACCGATTATAGGATTACAGTTTCTCGGTTTTTTCATCGATGATGCTTGCTTCTTTATTAAGTAGGATCATGTTTTCTTTAATTTGAGATATACTAAGATATCGATAACTCAAAGCAAACTAATGACTACAGCTTTAGCAATAAAACCATGTTGAAACACAGCTACAAATATAATGACTCGATGAACTAAAAAAATTCAGAGTACAATAGAAGATATTTTGCCTCTACAAAAATTTGCCGAAGATTAACTGTAAGTATATAATGTTAACATTTAACAAGGAGACATGATCCATCAAATTAAAGTATGTTTCTTCAACCTTTATTGCATTTCCTCTCTCATCGCGGCACAGAGAGACCTAGTTCTGAAATAAGAAGGTACAGTACATTAGGAGTAATGCAGCTTGCAACCCCATTGTATATCAGGAGATGCAAAAGCCATATGCAAAGGAAAAAGGAAAGAAATGGAACGATATCATAGAAGCTGCGTTGCTATTAAAACAGGATCTACTTTCTAACAGAAGCTATGAATGGCAACGAGGTCGGATTCTAAGTTCATAAGTTTTCGTGTCAAAGAACAAAGAATAGCTAGATCTTAAGCTTCAAGTGGATCAGTAGGTTCCCATATTATGCAATAAAGAATCCATTACATAAAAATAGTACTACTCCATAAATCAAATAAGCTTCAATCAAAATGTGACCAGTGATGCCTACATTTATTATGTATCAATAGGGACAAGAATTTAAATAAAAATAATAGGAAGCTTGTGGAAAGAACTAAGAGCAGGATATCAAGGGCTCATATGAAAACTCTTACTCAATACTTGAGCGCCGCAAACGACACAGGAAGCCTAACTAATCAGGTGGTAGGCAGGTTGCAGCACATTCCTTCTCCAATAGTAGCAAAAAATGAGAAAAATACAAACAAAAAAGGCAAAGTATATGAAAACTTGATCAACAAAATTTGGATGTCACTTTTGCTATATGCACAAAGGAACAATCCCATAACACAAAAATCAAATAAATTTATCATTTGAGAGTGATCCGTTGCTACGAATCAGCCTCTTGTTTGAAAATAGTCTATGCAGTATCAAGAAAAAGTCAATATTTTATTGGGAAGATAATCACAAAAAGGCAATAGAAAGTACTCCTAGTACACAAGACTATGCAGCACTAAGCCTCATTTGGCATGCATAGAAGATCGTGTGAATTTAGAATTGGTCTGGAATCTTCTCTTCCACATTTTTTTAAATGAATTTTCCTGATACCGGCTAGAGTAACAGAATACTACTTCTTCTAGGAACTATTCTTACGACAACAAACTGCTTAGGCCAAACATCGATCAAGCATCTCAATCACCGAACACGAACTCTAATACAAACACTAATAACTGTCTAGTAACTTAATACTATTGCACAATAAAACCAGAAAAAATGCACAATAGCAGCAAAGGATTTTCAATGGATGAAAAAAGGATAGTGGACTACGGAAAAAACTACAGAATTCTCTTTTATGACATGGAAAGTACATAAAAAGAAGTATTCCAGAAACATTACAAAATCTATCAAACTCCAGGGTTGGCAATGCAGAGCATACCCTGAGACAAAGATCTGCAGCCTTTGGTGTCTATGCCCAGACAGGAGGTTAGTCGAGCCGACGACAAAGCTGAATGGAGAGGTAGCAGAGACTGGAGCATAGCCATTTGTGGCAGTGACCTGAAAAATCCCAATTCAAGAACAAATCACAAACATTTTAAGCCCTAAAAAATCAATCTTTAAAAAATTAAATGAAACATTAACCAATCAAGTGTATCTATCAATGATTCATTCTTAAGAGAAGCCTAACTTAAGTGAAATCAAGTGAAACCTCAGTCATAAATTTCGCAGAGAAGCCTAAAATTAACAAACAACGGTAAGAGCGTATCGATTGTAGAGATAAAGGGCGAAACGAAAACCTAGAAAATGGGGATGGAGAGAGGCGGGCCGATTGGGCGGAGAACATGGGTGTGGTTGAGGGCTTCGAGAATGATGATTTGACGATGAAGCCGGTCCAAGCCACGGAACGGCCACCCCTAGTGTACGACGTGGGGTACCTCTCGATGAAGCCGGCCGACTCAAGGAATTTGCCAACATGCGCCAAGTGGATGCTCATATTCAACTCCAAAAGGATATAATTGAAGAGTTGTGGGCACGGAGGATTGCACGGCGATAGTTTTTTTTCTTTATTATGCATGTAATTTTTTTTTATCTATGTAACTTTTTAAATGCAATTAATGAATTTTCCCGTATATGTGTCGTAAAATTAATCCTGTATTTTAATCGTAATTTTAATTCCGTAAATGTAGTATATTTTGAATTGTTTTTATTGCGGCTGGCCTATGGCTGGCCTAAATCTGATGTGGCAGGTGATTTTTTTAGTGTTGCTGACGTGGCAGGGGAGAGAATGGCTGGCCTAAGCACCATTGCGGATGCTCTTAGGAAGCTTAGCTGCGATTGTACTCTGCGCTGCGTATGTTGGACTGCATGATTTTATTCTCGTAAAATATTAGTAGTAAGTAGGAGTAAAATACATACTAGTGCAATTATTATTTTTTTAAACTAGTGTTAAATCTGCAAAATTAATAGGGCAAAATACCTTACCACAAATTCTAATGCAATTATTATTTTCTTTTTTTTTAGTTAAATTTGTAAATTGTTAGGGTAATATTAAAAAAAATATTGAAGTTTGGATAAATTTTGGTTCACTCTTGCAATTTGAAAAAAATCATCTAGGATGATTAATTACGATTTGTTTACAATCATCTCTTGAAGAATATTGTATTAGTATCCCTGAAAATTATGTGTGGATGATGTGTAAAATAGATGATGTAATTTAGTTAACAAATAAACAAATAAATTTAAAGGCCGCGTCACGAAGGACTCGAACCCGATTCCTTTGGACTCAGGCATTAACCTCTCTACGACTTGGCTAACTTACATACACAACAAATAAACACCTTTGATTTGAACCACGTGGTCGTAGCTATGGTCGCCTTGTCCAAGCCAGCTCTCCTGTGAATCCAATTGCGTCTTCACCGTGTCATTTCTTATCAGTCTAAAATGTAAAATTCATGAACCTACAAGACAACAGTGGTCAGTGGATATCAATGCCGATGAATTAACCAAAATTGTGTATTCATAAAAGGAACAAGGAACTAGATTGTTGCTTAAGAAACGTCAACAATAAATGAAAATATTCTTTTTCGTAGTGGGATCATTGCAAACAAATCCAAAATTGCTTTTTTTAAAATATAAGATTCTGTCATAAACTAAAAAGCCAACAAGAATATCAAGATTGACAACTCTGTACATGGAATCTTTATGGTAGAAACACAGCAGTTAGAAATCAAACTAAGCTACACAGAATAGAAGCACTGCCCACCAATGTCAAAGCAACCGCAGCTTCCCTGTTACAGAGTCCACAGCTGATTTATTCCCTGTTCAATACCCCAAAAAAAGAACTCAGTTATTCTAAACACAACACACACTAACTCCAACATCGTCAATCTTCATCCAGAAACACGTGACTAAACAAAGTGATATCAACATCACTGTAGTTTGTATTCGGAAACCACATTTCTACACCTTCGTATTGAGAAAATCGACTCTCAGACTAGTTCCATGCAAGAGGATCCGCAAAAGCATGAATTCTAGTACTAAGCTAGTTTCTCTGATAAAACATATAAATGGTGGGAGTGATGAGGCCAAATATTTGGTACTAACAAGCTAGAAAATTTTTTCCCAGAAAATATTTTTTCAATGGGAATTTTTTTTTTCAAGCACGTTTCAAGAAAATAAATGCAACTCAACTTCAGAGCTCATAAACTAGAGGATTATAAAGCTCAACAAGTGTTCAATGTCAATTAGAGGCTTTGCTAGCATGTTTGGCATTCAAAAAGAGAAAAATCAAGCAAGAAACGTACCAGGTCCGACTGCAAGGACAGTTTTCGAGCCAGCAGAAACCTGCATAAATAAGGGAAGGGATTTTCATTAAAAAATGCCATGCGACATGTTGGAAGAACGGAATACTACCTGAGTTCGTCCTGCATAATTGATCGATTAAATTGATTGACAAGATAAAAAGGGAATACTACCTGAGTTCGTCCTGCATCAGCAACTGTGAAAGTAGGGAGGCCAATGGTTTCAGCAGCATCCTTTATCTTATTCCTGATACGATCACCACAGCATTAGCAACCAGTTAGCAAATAAATTTATCCCTTATGAGTATGAAGTGAAATGTATCTCAAACAAGACGGTGACTTGTTATCACACAAGATTACATTTCTTGCTGGTTTTTGCACGTAACGACTATCTTGGCTTGGCCGCAGAGCTCCCATTGCCTCAGAAGAGATCTATTGCTGCATTAACCAGGACGTTAGCTCATAAAAGTTATGTATCCCTAATTTCACATCACCATATAAAAAATGGCAATTAAAGTTCATAGTAACTAAGCATACAGATACAGAGGCATGCATCAATTCAGCATAGTTTAACATCCCTTCACCAAGTTATATGAACACAAGCACTACACAAAATCTGTAACTGTCACGGATGAAAGCATCAATTTAACAAATTCAGAAGGGGCATCGGTCACAAAGTAATGAGGTAAGATATGCACCTTTGCACGAGATCTGCATACATGCCAGTAGCAGCATCTGCGGAAGAAGCAATTAATCAGAACAGGGACCACAAATGCAATGAATCACTAACACTCCTAAACCAATAAAAAGAATGATATCCATCTATCTGAAACAGCTTACGAGCACATTGAGAGGCGATTTTTCCGGATCCCATCTTCAGATCTTGCCTAACTACTAAGACCTGCCCAACAAAGTTATGCGTTTCACTAATCTGATCACGGTTATGAATAAAACGAACTCAATTTCCCATTACATCACAGATCATTACCATCCATTCAAATACATAGCTTTAGTTAGATGTGTTCAAAATATTTGAATAATTCATTATCATGCATTCAAAATCTGTTCAAATGTAAAAATCTATGTTACTGAATCATCATAACCAAGATTCTAGTAGTTACCTTTTCTTCACAATCCAAACAACAATAAAATAAAACACATCAATAATAAAAAAAATGACTCTGCATAATCTTTAATTTACCTCACTCACATTTGACAAAATTATTCAAGAGAAACAGTTTAATGAAATGAAGCACTATTCTACACAACAAATTAGGCAGACTAACAAAAACTCAATAAATATTTTTAAAAAGGGGACCATTTTAAGCTCTTCCTCATTGTTGCTAGACGCAATTCTTGGCTGCTGATGATTTTTGCTTATTGGTGAGCTCCCAATTTTCCTGCCACTCGGGCCTTTTGCGGGCTTAGCCAAGTCCAAAAAGAACCCACATATGAAGCCAATAATCAGGCCCGGGATGAAGTTTTCGGGCCTGAAACTCACTCCTAAAACCGCCCTTTTCTGGTGTTTCTGCTGGAGATGATAATTGGTGAAATTCGAGAGCCCAAACAAAATACTTATTGCAGAAGAATATGGAAAGATTGATTTTTTACCTTTTTAGCTGAAGGGTTCCTATACGAACTCATCAGATATGTAATTTTTTGTAGTTTTGATTGTTTTGAAGCTGTGAAGATGAAAATGGTTGCAGGACGGATGAGATAAAATTTGGCCAAGAAGGCTAACTGTAGATACGACGTCGTATCAAATTGCACTAAAAGAAATTACATTAAGTATACCATTATTTATTGATACCGATTTTTGGAACAATATTCATATTTACGAGAGATCTCATTCATACATCCTATGAGTTGTGAATGAATACATAGAGAAATAAAAAAAATGAATACATGCGAAACCCAATTACTATAAGATAGGTTTTCATTAGACACAAGTCAACCAAAAGAATTTCTCACTCGTGCGATAAAGTAATTCATATGTTTATTGACATCGTTTTTTCGCTATTTTTTTTTGTCGAATTTCAATTCACATGTACCTTAACACATGAGATCCTAATTCGAAAATGCCAGACGAACAGACTTCTCATTCCTTGCCTCAGATTTGCCATCAACCGAAATTTCTCCATGTAAATTTGTCGACCTTCACGTTCAGAGCAGACATCTTGATCGATTAACACAAAAACCCTAACAGATGCGGAATTGAAAACCCTAGTCTAAAAACTAAGCTCTGATACCAGTTTGTTGTGACAGAATAGAACAATTGTGTAATCGAGACAAACAGAAACGTAAAGAGACACGAAATTTACGTGGTTCACCAACATTGGCTACATCCACGGGCAAAAACGGAGAACAAATTCTATTCAGAGTGTATTCGGATCATGGCTACAGATTTCGGATAACAGAATTACATGGCTACAGATTTCAGATAACAGAATTACATGGCTACTGATTTCAGATTACATGGCTACAATGCCAGATACCAGACTTCTCCTTCATTGTCTGTCTCTTTTTGCAATTAGCGGCGCCCACAACCCTTGCTACTTCAGCAAAGATCGCATGTTGATCTGCCATGGACCGAAACACAACAAAACAAACACCTCCCATGTTATAAAAGGAGGATATGTAACTACACTTTGAGAATCATAGTTTCACTATCACAACCTAGATCTGATTCAAGTGCAATTTAGTACTTACCGCCAGTCATCAATTGTACAACTGCGTGGACAGTGAGAAAAACACCATCACATAAGTTAAATCAGCATTGAGGTCCGGTGCCTTCCCCAATATCCGCTCAGTCAATCTACTCTGTATCATCAGAAATAGAAACACTCAGGCTTTAAAATGCAAAAGAAGGAACATAGGACAAAAGTCTGAACAACACACCCAGTTAGTAGAGGCAAGCTCCTTGATAACGCATTTCCTTCTCAAACTCCTCTTAGCAGTATATCTCGTTTCGTGGCCCATGCCTCACTAGGGGAAGACTGGCTCGATCTCAAGTATCAGTACAGAATACTAAACTATGTACATAACAATACACTGAATCCTTCTACGGCATACTTCCCAATATATATCCTAAACACCAGTAGCTCTGTATCTATGATTATAATGCATGAATGAAGATGGATGTAGGTGCTGGCTGTCATCCATGACCTACGCATGGATCAGGAGAAGCAAATATTGTCAATAAAGCATCATTTCCGTTAGAATAAAAGTTCGATATAGCAACAATGCCTACCTGCTTCAATTGATTACCATTTGACACAGGATCCTGAAACTGGCTATGAATCAATGACTCCTGGATGAAAAGAAGTACACAGCAGATTAGTGAAAGCATATATCAAGAGTTTGCAATAGATTTTTGATGGTAGGCGTAAAAGTACTTACTTGAAGGAGTTGAGAATGACTGGGAGAATGATGTTGGCCAGTGAAAAAACTTGAAGGTTCGTACATGTTAGGGTTGACTTGCTGGTTAATGGTTAAATTAGATGCTTGATACATATTCTGCACCATATGACTGGATTCAATGGTATATAAGCCCTTCAATAGAGATAAAATACACAGTAAAACATCTGGGTTTAATCAGAAAGGCACAGAAAACAGCCAACCAGGAAGTCTCTCAAAATGTAACCAATATACCTGTGTAAGTGGACTCAGTGAAGGCGCAGGAATTGGAGGAGAAATATATGTGGGAGGAGCACAAGTTACGGATACAAGTGTTTCAGGTGGAGAAGGGCGAATATTTATACTGCCACTCACACCAGGGATTTGTTCACCACAGTGATTCAGTTGATCTTTATCAGGTACTATACTTTCTGCTTCAGTGGTTCCTTTCATCACATCAAGATCCTGATTCTCAAAGTCATTTCTATCAAGACCAACACCAGCTAGTCCATTGTCTGAAGCACAAGGACCTTTAGCTTCCTCAAAAGTTTTAAAATTCAGGATTCTTTCGATTCCTCGCGTGACTTCATCAAGTTGCCTTGAAGCATATTCAAAAGCTGGGTCAGATTCAGCAGCCCTGGCAGATATTTGCATTATATTACGACAGAGGTCTTTGTAACGAGTGGCAATAATCTTTCTGTTGTCATCACCTACACAGATATGACTTTCTCCAATTGGCAAAATCCTTGCATCTTTTGCCCATCTCTTTAAGATATAATAATGCGGAACAACCTTTATATTTTGATGATCAAGGACTTTTAGAGCATGGCTGCACAAAAACCCAACATGCTCAAACTTCATGCAGTTGCAAGAAACAGTGCCATCAAAAGAATTATATGCGACCAAGAAGTCTCTGGACTTTCCATATGTTTTGGCTTTGTAATCGGTTCTTGTATCACGCTCACCGCACTTATCAATAATGACGTTTAAACATTTCTCATATTCTCTCTGAAATACTTCAAAAGCCTTCGGTGTATAAGTCTCACTAGGATGCTTAAGTAAGATTGCATTAGCCATTAAAACTGGAGCATGTCTTCCCATGTCAAGGGTTGATTCTAGTTCTCTGTACCTTTGTTCATTGACCACATTCTCGAAATGTTTGAAAAACTGAAGAACGTCAATATCCGACCCTAAGCAGCTTCTGAGTTTATCAGACAAAATCTCCACCAGATGTGTGCCATGTCTCTCAACAAAGAAAGTATTTCTATCATATGCTACAGCCCATTTCTCTTTCTCTCTATACATCCATCTCAACCATGCATTATTACTCAAGCAATGTCTCTCCAACATAGAGTCCCATGCTTGGATGAAATCTTCCTCCTGCCAATGACCAAAGATACAACTTCTAAGATCAATCAAAAAAGAATCATATTCCTTAACCACATGGCGAAGATGTTTAAGGGCAATCAGATACATCTGCCAGGCACAGATACAGTGGCTTGTTTCTGGTAAAACTGCATGAATAGCTTGAACAACCGTTGCATCCTGATCTGACAGAATGAACTTAGGCTTCTTACCAGACATCGCTTGCACAAAAGTTTGAACAAGCCACTTGAAGGAGTCAACACTGTCATCATATAAGAAGGCAGCACCAAAAATTACAACTTGCCTATGATTATTTAGTCCAACAAACTGAACAAGAGGACGAAAACTTTTGTTTCTTGTGCATGACGTATCCAGACATACAACATCCCCAAAATGACCATACTCTGTGATCATATTGTCATCAGCCCAAAATATATTGCTAACCTTATCATCAAGGTCGAGTTGTAATGAGTAAAAGAATGAAGGGTTTACAAAATGCTGTCTCTGGAAATAATACATCAAGCGTGCAGCATCTCCTTCTTTCATATCTCTTGTTCGCCTGGAGCTCAAGAAAACATCATCTTCTATCTGAAGGTCATCGAAATTTTCTGGAGGGCAAAACCGTATACCTAACATCTGAAATGACAGCTTTGATTGAATCTCTGAGTTCTTCGATGAGTCAGTTTCAGGAACCTCAGTATAGTCCTCTTTACCTGATGGGGATTCCAGTAACCTCTCAGCTTTAGTCAGATTCACATCATCGTGATTGTGCTCTGCTTCAAACTGAGTAACAATGTATTTTCCATCAGTTTGCCGAGTTACTACCATGTAAGCCAAACAACCTGTTCTTGTTTCCTTGCGATGTTTCTTCACATTAATATCTCTCTTGTCTTTCTTCCGGTGACCTTGTCTGGAACAGGTAAACTTTCTGGACATCACCCGTCCATGGACTTTGCTCCTATTGACCCAGTCTTTTCTTACACTGAACCCAACCAACTCAGCATACTTATGATAAAATCTATATGCTTGCTCATCAGAATCAAACTCAGTGCCCAGTTTTAGTACATCATGTTTCAAAGAACGACGAGAACGAACTCCTTTGACATTGGATGATTTTGGGCTACGACAATCATGCTCCACATTCAAGTCCAAATTATTTGACATTCTGACATCTACATCATTCTCGTGATTCTGAACTTCCTCTCCCTCATTTACATCCATGGCCCTTCCTTCAAACTGCAAAGGCTAGCATGGACAATAAATTTTGTAAGTTTTTTTTTAATGAAAAAGCTCCCTATTAGTAATAAATTAGTAATTCCTATTATTTCCTCTTGCCCCACTTCCCCTATCTTTCGTTCGAAAAGAAAAGGATGAAAATCATGAATTCAAAGCAAGGCCCAAATCATGCAGTAGTAGTAGTAGTAGTAGTAGTAGTAGTAGGTGAGACTTACGTAATAAGTGAGACTTACTTAGGGAAGGACACCTTTATTGTATTAAGAATTTTGTTTTGAAGGCAAACAACCTCATAATAAAATCTAAAAGTCACAATTATAGACACACTATGCTTTCTAAAACATGTGAAGTGACTGACTCTAAGTAACAAATATGTATGTTTCCATTTAAGAGCTTTAGATAAAATTAGAACAGTGGAGGTAGTGAAGGAAGACTCATTGAACATTTATTGTCTTTTGGTTTATTATCTGCTATGGATTTAGAGTGGTAAGGCTGCAGATGTAAGTATCTTCTAAGTATAAAATATTCTATTATGAAATAGAAAAGCTGCGGGTATAATTTAATCATAAGTAGATCATCAAGTATAACACATAGCAAGATCAGAACTGATTGCACAACTACAGATTTCATAAAATTCTGCCAGAAAGTGGGCTGGACATATTACAGACCAGAAAGTCCATTAAGCACATGAATTAGGCTTTGCTAATTTTATGACTACCTTTTTTGTATCTTAGTTTCATAATTTCAGCTTTGTACCTGTGCAAAAATCCGTTTTTCAGTCAGCCTTTTGTGATGTTCTTCACTTTTTTATTCTCTCTTTTCCTGGTAATGAAAATTAAAAATTGTTAGAAAATATTTGTATAGCAAGGATCATTCTCTAGCACTAAAGGTATATAATGTCTATTTTTAGCATTTTGACATGCTGAAGATTATTAGATGAGTACAGTTGTAGTTTGAACAATTTTATACCGGGTTTGTTGTTCTTTCGATTTGCACTTTGTGGTTTTTCAGATTCCATTGTTAATCTTCTGAAATTAGTGAAGAAAAGCTTAAAAAAAGATTGAGCATGTCGATCCAAATTGAATCAGTAGAAATCTGCGAATTATATGCCTACAGCTGAAGAAGTTTTTACCTTTTTCGGCCGATTTCATCCCGCAGTGAAATTCGGCAGATCTGTTCTAGGGTTTCAGGTTCTCCCTCGGTCGGTCTCTTTGAGACGCGTAGGTGCTGGATTTTGGTCGATCTGTAGATTTTCAGTAAGCCTAGTCTTTAATTAACTTTTTTTAATTATATAAAAATTGGGCCTGGCGCTTCTTTTAGCTGTTGGGCTCAGATTTATATTTTTGGGCCCAATGAAGAATAATGTAATTGGGCAAGTTTATATTTAGTTTTAGGGATAATGGCACTTAATTCGTGACACTTTAAAAAAGTTGAATTTTTTTCCCACAGAATTTTAAAATTGGCAAACAATATCACGAAATTTAAAGTTTTCACCCGGCCGAAGCACCATCTAGTCGGGTTGCTCAATTGAAGAAATATTGTGAATTCGATGGTATGCATACTACTAGGACAGGTAACCCAATAGGAAATCGTCGAGTTGCACCCCTTTTTGCGCAATCATTTCCATAATAGTAATAATAAAAAAAAAAAAGCAATAGCACACTCTAAAATTGAGAACCATCGTTTATGTATGAACTCTGTAAGAGCAATTGTGATAACAATATTTAGAAAAAATAGGACTCCCTTTTTTCCTCTTTCCCTTATCAGGCTTCAATGCGTGTCTACAATTACAGACCAAATATATGACAATTGATTTGTTCTTTTCAATATTTGAAAATCAAATACCAACCTCCTAAACTGAAATTTCAGCTGAACTTTATTGATAAAAACAAGATGCAGATAACAGAAAAATACCCCCAGGAAACACCAACCATAGAAATGATCAAACTAAACATGAATCAACTGAAAGGCCACAAAAGCAAACATGTAAAGGAGTGAAGACAAATCAAATCAAACATGTGCTGTAAATGAGTGAAGAGGGAAGACAAAAAATGTCTCATACTCATACTCATACTCATATCTTGAGAAATTGAAGAGGCTAAAGAATTCAGACAGAATATATATTCACCACCATCATATATTTGTAACAAACTGACAAAATGAATCCTAGTTACCAGTACAAAAGGCCCAAAGATTGAACTACAAATCCTCCAGTAGCTTTTTTAACGAGGTAACCTGCACACCTGTCAAACAACCAAAGATTGAGGAACTCGTGGAGCAACATAAGACATGTTTTGAGACAATGAATCAGAGACATCAATTTCTACTTAATTGCCTGATCAAAATAAAATTAGTATGCAAGAATGTACTACAAAAAAATTTGGATTAAGTAACAAATATATGCAGATATGCCTCATAAGTTAGGGCAAGATATATGGCAAATCTTGATTTTTACATTGACAGCAGAATGTGGTGAGGCAGGAGAAAGTAAGATATAGGGCAAATCTTGATGTTAGGGCAAGTTAAAGGGAAAATCTTGATGTTAGGGGAAGTTATGGATCAAAATCTCAAAGTCTCGAACTGACTAGAGTAGATCTCAATAGTAACACTAATTACTAACTGATAATGAACTTGATCTATTGAGATATGAAACTTTATAAGTTAAAACAGATCATGTTTAAATCTAAGAGTAACATGAACTTTTCTCTATATTACATTTATGAGTGTTAGTACAGCAAAATCGCATCTAACTTAAATTAAATCTTAGACAAATGGACCATGTTTTGATCTGACAGCTTCTTCTACAAGTAGTAACTAGTAATACAAAGTAGCCATTTATATAAGGCAATATATTCATTATTCATGACAAGGTCTCTGCAGTTTAATTCATCCCTATACTGATATACCAAGACTATACAGTTAAAAGACATTAACAAGTGCCTCTAATCCATCATACAACTCAACTACTACATACTTCCAAAACCACACACATTGCACACGTTGATTAACATTAATAATGGCTTATGTTGTAGATTAAAATTCTATCGATTCTACAGTCAGCAGCTTTCAATGCAACACCAAATAGTAAGAAAATTCCAGTCAGCAGCTTTCCCTAGTAGAATAGATGTGTCGTCCACATAAACTTGAAAGGCTCAAACCCCAATCAGGGCTCACTGATGTACAATTAGGACTTATCAATCCTTATTAATGACAATCATAACCTAATAACAGTGCATGCACCTCAAATTGAAAAATCTAAGATAAGAAATCACCTTGATTACTGCTGTTGATTCTGAGGGGCGTTGGGCGGCGGCATTCCCGGTCTAGGTGGACCAAACATCTGCACTTGTCCACCCGGAGGTGGCGGAGGAGCCATACCAGGCCTCGGCGGCTGCTGCCCAGGCGGCAGACCACCAGGCATTCCAGGCCTCGGTGGGCCACCAGGAGGCGGCGGACCCCTCATCATCTGAGGCGGCGGCATCATCTGCGGCCTCTGTCCATACTGAGGCGGAGGACCGAACCCAGCCGGCGGTGGACCACCAGGCCTGAACTGCGGCGGAGGCGGCATCGGCATCCCTGGCCTCGGCGGGAACCCTCCCTGCGGAGGCGCAACAGACGGCGGTCTAACCACCGGCGGCTGCTGCGGGTACGGCATTGGGGGAACGGAAATCTGCGGCGGCCGCGATATCTGCGGCTGCATCATGCCGGGAGCCGGCCCGCCCACGCCGCGGACGGGGCCGGCCAGACCGGGCTGCGCCTGGGAGAGCGGGCCGGTGACGACGCCGCGGCCGGCGGCGCGTCCGATTCCAGGGCCAGGGACCGCAGTGGCGGATGCGGTTTTGAGGCGGGAGTCGTCGGGGGGCGGAGGGCCCTCGACGGTGAGGGAGATGACCTCCTCGCCGCGGAGGAGGACGAGGCCGAGGGTGCGGCGGTCCTCGCGCTCCTCCTTGGAGCCTTTAGTCGGCGGCAGCTTGCGGAACTCCTCGCAGTCGCCGAGGACGAGATTCATGTGGCGGTCGAACGCCATGAATTTTCCGATGAGCTGGCGACCGTCCTGAATTGTCACCCGCATTCGGTAGTTGATGTACTGCAGCATCTTCGAGCTCTTCGACATCGACATTTTCGCCGGCGGGGGGAAATGCAGCCTCTCAGTCTCTCTAGGGTTTTGTGTGTGTGAGAAAAATGGGGGAAAGGGTTTTATGAATTTGGTCGGTGGAATTGGGGGGTTTATGGATTAGTCAATAATGCAGGGGTATATGGGAAAATAATATTCAAGTTAATGAAATTAACTTTTCTCGTAACTTACCAGCATAAATTTCTTAAGTAATTGGATATTAATTCACCAACGCGGTAGGATCAGAGTAAAAATTCCATGGTACCATGGCATAATAATTTGGTGTGCTTCACTATTAATTTCTTGATAAATGGAACTAAAAGGGCCCACCCACATCAATTGGAATTAAATATAGCAAATTGATGACAAAAAATAGACACATCCATTAAATAATTTTATGAAAAGTGGCATAATATTAAATTTGGAAATTACCACATAATTAATTGGATTGTCATATACTACTACAAAATATATATATATATATATAATATAAGGAGATAGATCAAAATAAGAATGCATTTAAACCCAAAAATGCAGCTCAAATCTTGGCTCTAGGATTAGATGATCTAAGGGTCAATAATTAACCCAAAACACGAAAGGTCATAATTAAGTAGTTTTAGGTCATATTATAATATTTGAGTTTATGTCATGTTAAGATCATTTTAGGTCATGCTTACAAAGCATGACCTAATAATAAACTAACTATGACCTAAAAATGCTCTACGTATGACCGTGTTCTGCGTTTCTGTATTTAAATCTGGTCTTCATAGATCAAAACCCATAATATATAGTCTCATTATCCACAAACCCACTCTTAAAGATCGAACTACCGAACCATACCAAATTAGGGCTTCTAGATCTAGTTTTTTATGGATGATATTCACAAATTTATAAATTATTTTCGCCTTCATCACCAGTCTATTTTAATTCATCCGAAGGTAAATAAGTCATACTAACACGTTACGAAGATTTAACTTCATTCCATAATATATTACTTCATTCCAGTAGGTTTTTACTTCATTCCAATAGGATTATTACTTCATTACAGTACGTAAATGCAGTTTCGCCGTCGCGTGCCGTTCTTTCTCTCTACAATATCTATCACCACTGCTACGACGCTGATATGGTGTAATAAACACATGAAATAATATAATAAATTATTTGAATGAAGTATGTGTAGAAGCATTTGAAGTCCTACTGGAATGAAGTAATAACGTTTCTGAATGAAGTAATAAACCCACTTGAATAAATTGCATTTTTTAATGTGAATAAAGTAAAAACTCATGTCAATGAATTCGAATGAAGCATATGTTGAATCATTTCAAAACCTACTTGAAGCAAGTAAAAACATGTTGTAGTTTCAAGGTATTACGTACAGAATGAAGTAATAAACCTATACAATGAAGTAAAATTAGCTTGTAATGAAGAGCGAAAAAAATTTACACAACAACACATCTCATCAAAAAACTAGATCTAATGGCCTAGATTTGGTCTCATCAAAAAAATTTACACAACAGCACATCTCATCAAAAAACTATATATATATATATAGAGAGAGTTGTGATCAATGTCGAACCAATTTTAAAGACCGAACTAGAGACCAAATCTGGGCCATTAGATCTAGTTTTTTTTATGAGATGTGCTGCTGTGAAAATTTTTTCTGCTTCATTACTAGCCCATTTTACTTCATTGTATAAGTTTATTACTTCATTTTGTACCTAATACCTTGAAACTACAACATGTTTTTACTTGCTTCCAGTAGGTTTTGAAATGATTCAACATATGTTTCATTTAAATTCATTGATGTGGGTTTTTGCTTGATTAACATTTAAAAATGCAATTTATTCAAGTGAGTTTATTACTTCATTTAGGAACATTATTACTTCATTGGATAAGATTTTTACTTCATTCCAGTAGGACTTCAAATGCTTCTACACATACTTCATTCCAATAATTTATTACATTATTCCATGTGTTTATTAAACCAATATTAGCGCCATGGCGGTGGTGATAGATATTGTAGAGAGAAAGAACGGCACGCGACGGCGAAACCACATTTACGTACTGGAATGAAGTAAAAACCTACTAGAATGAAGTAAAAACCTACTAGAATGAAGTAATATATTCTGGAACAAAGTTAAATCTTCATAACATGTTAGTATGACTTATTTACCTTCGGATGAATTAAAATAGGCTCGTGATGAAGACGAAAATAATTTATAAATTTATGTATCTTATCCATAAAAAACTAGATCTAAAAGCCCTAATTTGGTAGGGTTCGGTGGTTCGGTCTTTAAGAGTGGATTTGTGGATAATGAGACTCTCTATATATATAGGGATGTATTCAAATACTTTTCATATCTTTTGTCCTTTTTCCTTCTTAATCCTAGCCCCACGATTTTGTCATCTGACGGTTAGATTAATGCCACGTGTCATTTAATAATGCACATTTTCATTTAAATAATGCACAACGGCTAATAATGCAAACTAATAATGCACATTTTCATTCTAATAATGCACATCGGCTAATAATGCAACATTATAGACTAATAATGCATTGATCACAACCATCCAATTCAAGAATCCAAGGGCTGAGATTAAGAAGGAAATAGGACACTTAGGGTGAAAAGGAGCCTAACGCACCTCTATATATATATATAGGGTCTTGTATATAAAGGGTCTTGTTAGGATGAGATTTTTTAGCATAATTGAGAAATGAGATGCAATCTCAGCCACTAATTCACAAGATTAACTTAATGTCAACAACTATCACATTATGTCAACACGGGGTATAATTGTCTTTTCTTTAAATTGTATTTGAAATCATTTTCTAAAATCCTCTCTAAAACTGTAGCTGCAAAGTTTTCAAATCTTCAACATTCAAATCTTCAAATCTTCAAGATTCAAATCTTCAAATCTTCAACATTCAAATCTTCAAATCTTCAACATTCAAATCTTCAAATTTTCAACATTCAAATCTTCAAATCTCTTCAACATTCAAATCTTCAAATCTTCAACATTCAAATATTCAAATCTCTTCAACATTCAAATCTTCAAATCTTCAACATTCAAACATTCAAAACTTCAACATTCGAATTTTCAAATCTCTTCAACATTCAACTCTTCAAATCTTAAGTCTTCAACATTCAAATCTTCAAATCTTCAAATCTCTTCAACATTCAAATCTTCAAATCTTCAAATTCACATATCAATACCGAGAATATCGAATGTCAACAACCGTATTAAAATGTCAACAACTAAAAAATAACACTTACAATTCACATATCAATACTGAGAATATCGAATGTCAACAACTCGTATTAAAATGTCAACAACTAACAAATAACATTTACAATTCACATATCAATACCGATAATATTGAATGTCAATATCGAGAATATCGAATGTCAACAACTCGTATTAAAATGTCAACAACTAACAAATAATACTTATAATTCACATATAAATATCGAGAATATCGAATGTCAACAACTCGTATTAAAATGTCAATAACTAAAAAATAACACTTATAATTCACATATCAATACCGAGAATATCGAATGTCAACAACTCGTATTAAAATGTCAACAGCCAACAAATAACACTTACAATTCACATATCAATACCGAGAATATCGAATGTCAACAACTCGTATTAAAATGTCAACAACTAATAAATAATACTTACAATTCACATATCAATACCGAAAATATCGAATGTCAACAACTCTTATTAAAATGTCAACAACTAAAAAATAACACTTATAGTTTGTCAACAACATAAAGAATGTCAAGAGTTTGAGATGCAATCTCAGCCACTTGTTCACAATTTTCGCACAATGTCAACATCGTGTAGTTTATGTCAACTAAGGGGTATTATCGTCAATAGCATGCACATTAAATGTTAATAGCCTGCATCAAATGTCAACAACTTATAGTTGACATTAAATGTGTATAGTTGACATGAATTGTATATGTAGTTGACATTATATGTGTGTAGTTGACATGAATTATATATATAGTTGACATGGATTGTACACATAGTTGACATTATATATGTGTAGTTGACATGAATTATAAATATAATTGACATTATATGTGTGTAATTGACATTAATTGTATGTGTAGTTGACAAAGATTATATATGTAGTTGGCATTATATATGCGTAGTTGACATTAAAAAAGGAGATAGCTAAATCTTGAATCTTGATTTTATATGACGAGATAAACCATACGATAAACAGGGCGAGGTATCATTTAAAGCCATACATATCATGAGCTCGGTTGGAATGGCAACGAATGTTTCCCGAAACACATAAATAATCTCCAATTTCATTATGATTCGCACATCCTGCAAAACTCATAATGCAAATTCCTAACAATGGTATTGAATTTTCATATTAATAAAAACACAAACAAAGAGAGAGACTATTGTGACAATTCTACAAACAGTTTGGCTACACGTTGAGGCAAACTAATGAAAAACTGAAACGCAGATCTGATAGTAGGAGTCGATCTCTGCGGAGTACAAAAGAGAGTGAAGAAAATTTAAAATTGAATCGGAATGAATCAAATCAAATAAAAAATAAACAAAGAAAACGAATCCGCCTAGCTCACAGGTTCAATACGATCGGCGATTGATTCGATACGATCGGCGATTGCTATCACAGATTTCAGATAGCGCAGATCAGAATGATAAGATCAAATCGATCAACCCCAGCAACGAAGCAAACACACACATAAGCACAAAGCGTTGATCAGCAAATTACAGAGATGAATTGAGCAGATACAAACAATCAACAAACTCGAGCAAAGAGCATAAACAGATCAAGAGGTGAAATGGAAGGAGAATGGCTTGCCTGAGAGAGGTGGTGAGCTGATCTCGGTGCGACGAATTGGAGGGAGTCTTTGGGTCCTTGTTTCATAATTACCAATCTACCCTTTCATAATTAATTAATCTAATAATATTTATTGTGTGGCAAAATCTGGACCACTTATTTAATAAAAATGAGTGGCTCATATTGCATCTCATTTCTCAATTAGGCAAAATAATCTCATTTGATCACAATCCTATATATACAATTGAGATTATTTAGGCTAATTGAGAAATGAGATGCAATATCAGCCACTCATTTTTATTAAATGAGTGGTCCAGATTTTGCCACACAAAAAATATTTTTAGATTAATTTATTATAAAAGGGTAGATTGGTAATTTCATCAATTGAATTCAAACGAGAGAAAGCACTAAGCAACTGCTCCAAATCCTTCTTCTCTAACATCTGCTTCTCCACGATCATATCCACCATTGACCGCCTGAAATTCCCCAGCGGATCCTCCGATTTCTTCACGATCGCGAAGCTCTCCTTCACCTTCCCCTCCACTGTGCACGGAATCAGCTTCTTCAGCATCGACAGCCTCGTCGGCGCCGGCGAAGGCTAATTCCCCTCCGCCGCCGCTCGATTCGACGATCGAGATGATCTCCTGCTCCGGCGGCGGGGATTTCTAGGGTTTGCGGCGTGCGATTTCTCTCCAATCGGATGCAGATCGGAGGAGGATCGCGAAGATGAGGAGGCGAATTCCCCTCCGCCGCCGTCGATGCTCCGGAGAAAGTCGTCGAGCTCGGCGACCAGATCTCAAACCTCACCCTCACCGACGCTCAAAAGCTCGTCGAGTACCTCAAGGACAAGCTCGGCGTCTCCGATGCCTCCTTCGTCTCCGCTCAAATCGCTGCTGGAGATCGTCTTCGGCGAGATCTGCAGTAAGACGAGCTCGTGCACGCTGAAGCTGCTTGGTGCAAATGCTTTCATTTGCTTCGTTTCTGTTTCAGATCAACTCCAATATGTATGTTTTGCTTTCATTTGCTTCGTTTCTGATCCAATTTGCTAGATCTATTTGTGAAATCAGTGCCTTTGCTTCGTTTTGCTTGATTTCGAATCAAAATCATGTAATTTAATTCTTAACTAAACTTGATTTTGTCTACGGCTTAAGTGAACATTTAGTTTTCAAGTTGATTTGTGTATTTTAATTCGATTGTGTTGCTGGAATTTTTTAGTTGTGTAGATAAGATGTTTGTTATATTGCCGACATAAATTATATAAGTAGTTGACATGAAAATGTTTATTTTTTACATGAATTATATAGCTCGTTGGCATAAATTTTATGAAAAATATTGTTGATATAAATTATATATGTAAAACATTGTTGTTGACATAAATAATATACGTCGTTGACATGAAAATATTTATTGTTGACATTAATTATTTGTAAAATGTTATTGTTGACATCGTAGTTGATACATATTAATGACTGATGATTAAAGCTATCATAATCACTAGTACTGAACTAATTTGTAATTCCAATATTAGTTTATTGAATGTGTTGAAATTTGAGATATGTTTGTTGGAATAATTTAGCAATGTGTAAATATATAAAATGGGGGTTGAGTCCAATCCGTGGTTTCGAAATTGAGGAAAAAGTTGAATCTGAGGCGGTGGAGTTGGTCGCTTCTGATGGGGCGAAAATTGAGATGCATATATCTCAATTTTTTAGCTCCGGTGAACAGGGGAAAGAGGGGGAAAGAAGAAATTGGTGAAGAGAGGGAGGAAGATTGGCTCTGCGGTGGTGACATTTTAATAAAGTTGTTGACATTTGATATTTTGGCTATTGATATGTGAATAATAAGTGTTATATTTTAGTTGTTCACATTTTAATATGAGTTGTTGACGTTTGATATTCTGGCTATTGATATGTGAATTATAAAAGTTATTTTTTAGTTGTTGACATTTTAATACGAGTTGTTGACATTCGATAATCTGTCTATTGATATGTGAATTAAAGTGTTATTTTTTTTTGGTGAGTATAAGTGTTATTTTTTAGTTGTTGACATTTTAATACGATTTTGTTGACATAAATAATATACGTCGTTGACATGAAAATATTTGTTGTTGACATTAATTATTTGTAAAATGTTATTGTTGACATAATAGTTGACATAAATAAAGTTTGTTGTTGACATCGTAGTTGACATAAATAAAGTTTGCTTTTGACATCGTAGTTGACATGAATAATGTTTGTTGTTGACATGAATAATATTTGCTGTTGACATCGCAGTTGATATGTGAATTATAAGTGTTATTTGTTAGTTGTTGTCATTTTAATACGAGTTGTTGACATTCGATATTCTCAGTATTGATATGTGAATTGTAAGTGTTATTTTTTAGTTGTTGACATTTTAATACGAGTTGTTGACATTCGATATTCTCGGTATTGATATGTGAATTGTAAGTGTTATTTGTTAGTTGTTGACATTTTAATATGAGTTGTTGACATTCGATATTCTCGGTATGATATGTGAATTATAAGTGTTATTTGTTAGTTGTTGACAATTTAATACAAGTTGTTGACATTCGATATTCTCGATATTGATATGTGAATTATAAGTATTATTTGTTAGTGTTGACATTCGATATTCTCGGTATTGATATGTGAATTGTAAATGTTATTTGTTAGTTGTTGACATTTTAATACGAGTTGTTGATATTTGATATTCTCGGTATTGATATGTGAATAGTAAGTGTTATTTGTTAGTTGTTGACATTTTCATACGAGTTGTTGACATTCGATATTCTCGGTATTGATATGTGAATAATAGGTGTTATTGTTAGTTGTTGACATTCGATATTCTCGGTATTGATATGTGAATTATAAGTGTTATTTTTTAGTTGTTGACATTTTAATAAGTGTCATTTTTTTGAATGTTGAAGATTTGAATATTTGAATGTTGAAGATTTGAAGATTTGAAGATTCGAAGATTTGAAGATTTGAAGATTTGAATGTTGAAGATTTGAAGATATAAATGTTGAAGATTTGAAGATTTGAAGATATGAATGTTGAAGATTTGAAGACTTTGCGGGTAGAGTTTTAGAGAGGATTTTAATAAATGATTTCAAACACAATTTAATGAAAAGACAATTATACCCCTTTGTTGACATAATGTGGTATTTGTTGACATTTTGTTAATCTTGTGGATTAGTGGCCCATATTGCATCTCATTTCTCAATTTAGCTAAATAATCTCATCCTAACAAGACCCCATATATATATGTATATTAATATCATAACCAGTACGATAAAATTATACACATAAAAATAATCATATTGCATTATTTTTCATTTTTCAAATCAAGGAAAAAAATAATCTCATTTTAATATTGTATATTTTAGATTCTATGGATAAGACTTCTTTTTTGTTGTTTTATATTTATATATATACAAAAAAATTTAACCATAAATTTATGACCCGTAACTTATTTTGTTACCATAACAAATTATAAATTTTAATATATTTTCTACTGTGTATAATATTATTATACACATAGAACACCAATTACATAATAATAGTATTATTATACTATAATTCCCATATTATTATAAATGCAATATGATTAATTTTTTATGTGTTTATTAGTATTATTATTCTCAAAATAATGGCACGCCAATACATAATAAATGCATTATGATTATTTTTTTTATATGTACGTATAATATTATCATATAATGAGGTCAAATACATATACATATACTCCTTGTACTTTGTTGTCCGTATATGGCAATCCAGTTAATTTTATAGTAATTTCTAAATTTAATTAAGCCACTTTATATAAAATGGATGTCTTTATTTTGTGCTAAATTTATATCTATTTGATGTGGCATATGGGTCCATTTGTCAAGAAATTAATGGTGAGGCCAAATCATTATGCCACCATGGTATGGAGTGACCATAAAATTTTTACTCTAGGATCAAAGCTCAGAGAAAATATTCACTGGTTCTTCCATACCACATGGCACTATGAGTTGGTGTGTCCAACTAATTATTTCTTTCTTGACAAATGGAAAAATCACCTCCAATTAGACAAGCACTTTTTATTGAAAATTGCATAATAGTAGTAGTATTTATATATGGAAATTACCACATGTTTTTCACCTCCCATATAATATATATGCATAATATAACAATAATATTTTTATGTCTACTCTTCATTTTTGGCATAAAAAAATATAGTTATACAGTGCACTTTGTTATTATTATTTGAAATTTTATGGTTATAGTTTTCTTTTTTTTTTTTTAATTATGTATATAACTATAAATTAAACTGAAAAGGCTACACAAATAAAATGCATGCTCATAATTTAAAGTTTTATTAGCATATTAATTAATTTATTTTTCCTGGTAGCATGTCAAAAATCAAGAAATTTTTAAACTAAGAAGATTAAAATCAAAGATTATTCATTTTATATTCTTTTAAACATAAAAGTTAGAAGATTAGTTGATTTTAAATTTAATGAAAGATTATCAACTTATTAATCCATACATTTAATTGACATTTGGATATTATTTATCTATTTATATGAAAATTAACATTCACATAAGATAATCTTAATATATGCAATCATCTAAGTGAACTTAGCTACTACACACACTTTTAATATTCTATTTTTTTTTTCCACATACATGATAATGTAAAGAAAGTTACCACAAATAAGCATGCATTATTAGTCGAAATACAGTTAGATAATTTCCATATATAAATACCTCTATTAAGCTATTTTTCTTAAATAGTGATGGTCTAATTGGATGTAGGTTTTTCCATTTGTCAAAGAACTATTTGTTGGACACACCAACTCATAATGCCATGTGGTGTGTATGGACTAGTGAATATTTTCTTCAAAGGTCAATCGCCTACAGGTGAAAATTTTCTTATTCGACCAAATTAATCTATATAGATATTTAGCTGACTTATAGGGGGAGTGTTATATTGCTAACTCATAACTTAATTGCTAATTACAATTAAATAATAGTCATTAGATATTCAAATTAAAGGCTTAAATCATTAATTCCTAAATGTTAATACGATCAACGAAAAATATCAATAAGACCATAGGATTAATTCCAAAAAATATCAATAGGGGTATTAATGTCAATTAACGACATGCTTAGTTATAACTAACTTTTAAGATAAATCCCAAAACTTTAAATTCATATAACATATATTAAATTAAAGATAATATCATAAGAATTCCAACGATATCCAACATGCATATGTTCCGACATCAAAATTTGAAAAAAAATTTGAAATTTTTTAATTTTTTCGTACAAAGCAGAAATGTCAACATACTATATAAAATATGTCAATATAATACATGTAGAATGCCAATATAAGTAATGTGTTAACATTCTTAAAGCATTGTGTTGACATTCTCAAAGTATTGTGTTGATATTTTCGAAACACTATATTGACATTTTCATCCAAAACCCTAATTTAGAGTTTTTTTTTTTATTAACAAAAATAAAAAATTACACGTGGCAAATTGTAGACCACACGTTTTCTAAAATCCTATGGCCTTAAATTAGTTGTAGTTAGCAATTAAATGATTAGTTAGCAATTGATCACTCCCCAACTTATAGGTCCATAAATAATGGGCATTAGAGGCCCAATATTTATGTGCACGCAAGTGTTGTTACTTGTTAAATTAATATAGTATTACGAGAGAAATAGTAGACATTTTTTTTTAGTTTTAACAACATTTTCGAATGCAACTTTATTTGAAAGTCACTATCACTGACCAGTGACAATTACCGATTTATTGGGCCCAATTGTGAAATTCGTTATTTTATGGAGTAATACTCAACAAAAAATAACACTCCGTATAACATTGAATGTGTATGTATCTATCAACCTCGTAGTAATTTATTACTAATTGTTAAAATTGAAATAAAATACTAACTTTAATTAATTGAGAAACTAAACTAAAGTAAGACACAAGACATTTAACTCGATTTATTGAAAACTCTTAAATAGGTACAAGAGGGCTAAACAGAAACACGAAGACACGTCGAGAAACGACTTTTTCTTTATTAAATGAGACAAAAAGTGGAAATAAAAAAAGCAAGCCAACATAGCCTAGCTCACTCATACTCGACCAAGCTTTGGCTCAATATATTGATGAATTGAACGACCACCTCCACTGAATTGGTGGCGGCGAGCGGGGTGAACGTGTCGGCCTCGTTGGACTCTTCCGTGCCGCCTCCAGCGAGGTCGGAAAGCGCCCGGAAAGTAATAAAAGGGACCCTCTGCTGGTGGCAGATCAACGCCACAGCGGCACTCTCCATCTCAACGGGACTCACCTCAAATTTGTCGTATATGAAACTTCTATAAGCTGCATTGTCCACGTAGATGCTGGCGCTTGTACCTCGCGCTACTCGGGTGATTTTCGGAGGGTAAGTTAGGCATAATGTTGCATTTAGACACTTCTCTAATGTCACCTCCTGCAAATTAAACATTTTTGTTTTTTAATAAATTGATTGATGTAGTAGAATTAATTAATTATTTTGTGTTGTGAAAGGACCTCTAATTTTTTGGCGAGATTGAAATAATGGGGATCTACAGGGACCCAAAAAATGTGTTGTCTTTCCTCAGGGGTGCCATCGATGGGGAAAACTTCCTCAGGTTGATACCACACATTGTTCAAGAAATTATCAGTGGGCTTTGTGGAGTAATTTGCAAATTTGATGTAACCAATATCTCTTGTGTAGTCACCACCAGCTTCAAGTGCTAGGGGATTTTCTGGTCCATCTCCATACCTCTGCAAATGTTACACAATCAATACTTCAATACCATATATAAGGTGTCATGTTTCGTTTCATCAAAACCATACTATACTTTATATTAGTATACTTATATAATTACAAGAAGTATTATGCATGACCTTTTAGAAAGAGGGACTATTTATGAAAAACAACAAGTAATAGGGTCAAACACTACTCCCTCGTGTCCTCATTAATTGTCATATTTTGACATTTTTATCTAGTCCCAGTTATTGTTATACTACCTCCATTCATAAAAAATGGACAATGTTGTAAATAACACGAATTTTAATGCACAATCGGTAAAGTAAAAGAGATGGGAAATATATGATGAAAATTTTGTTAATGGATTGCGGGGTTCATATGTTAAAATAATGTGTGGTTAATATGTTGTTTAAAACTTTTCATATTTAAAATTATTGGATTAGTCTAATTTTGATGGATGATCCAAAATGTTAAAACTGGTCTACTTTTTTGTGAACGAACAATAATACTTAGATATTTTTTACTAGTATTTCACTAACTCATTCAATTCATAATTATTAATGGTAGTATAAAACCAAAACTCTATATACTAGTACTAGAAGTTACAGGGAGTAGTTAGTACCTGCCAATTCCAGAGAGCTGAGTGAGACCAATACTGAGGAATGGCAACATCTCCAATGTGAAGAGATGGATCTGCATTTCCTGCTATTCCATAATGTATAACTCCTTTCAGATTGAACAATGTCACCAGAAGTTGTGTCGTGATGCCTGCATTTACCTTATTACATACACAAATATTAATATCAACCAGTTAGGGTTTTAATTAATAATTATGTTAATTGTACATACATATCAAGGTATCATCATAGACACATGACACGTATATATTCAGTATATGTGTGTGTTTTTTTCATCTAGTAATTAATTTGAAACGCCAATGTAAAACAAGCTTGCCATTTTTGTTAATTATACCTATATTATCAAAAGTTGTTAGGTTATAGTTGAAGTACATATATAGGTGAAGTGGAAATTTATTGCAATAATTAAACAGTAGCCCAACATCTTTTCACCTAGCTTCCCGGAAGTACCATATACGTTGGTTTCAAGTTTCAACTAACTTATAGTAATAACACAAAAATTAGAAGATAGGAATATATTGATTTATATACCATAGCCAATCCAGTCATAACCAAAATGGCCTTTTGTCCAGCAACAGTTCCAAATCTAAATAGTCTTCCTGTCAAAAATCACAACATTATATTACTATACTAGTATTATGTATCAATAAAATTAATCAACAACTACCATCTCTCTTTCTCTCATATATATATATATACCTGAGACGTCGATTGTGAGATTAGAGGGTTTATAGCTAGGATGTTGAAGAAGAGGGTTTAGCTCAAATTGATTTGGAATCACCAATCCCAAATAAGGTCCATCTCTATTAGCCTTATCAATTTGTCTGAGTGTTTTTGTAGGGATTGCAGCTTCGCTTATTACTACCAACAAACTCAAGCCAACTAACAACAAAACCCTGAAATCATCCATCTTTATTCGAGAGAGAGAGAGAGAGAAGGAGAGGAAGCAGGCTTTATAGAGAATGGTTTTCAACTACCACCAAAAATGATGATGATAATCGAAAGGGCAAGAATATGCCATGATTCACGTGGTGAAGAATTGTGATAGTACTAGCTAACAGATAAAATAAACAAGAAGAAGAAGAAGATTGATTGATGATTTCGTTGCCATATTATTTATCTCTCTCTCTTTTTAATGTTCTTATCAACGTATGTGTGATAGGCATGCAAACTGCTCTAAACACGAGTAACAAGGGTAATCAGTATCATACATAATGGTGTTTTTTCTTTTAAATACATTATCATCAGTTATTAAGCTATTTAATTTAAAGATTCAACTAATCCTAATTTTATACGTGTCAATCTATTATTATTAAGTTTATTACTCCTAATAGATAAGAATATAAATGTCATTTTCCACAATTTCCAGTCACAGAAAATCCAAAATTTCACCCAATATATTCAGTTACCTTAAGTACTCACTCTTTTCATAGTTAGTAGTATTACAGTTTTCACTTTTAAATTCTCTCATTATAGAATTATACTTTTTTCATTACATTATTCAAATTCTCTCATTATAAAATTGTTAGATTTTGCCGTTATATTTGCTTATTTTAATTTTATAGTTCATTCTTCCATGTTTAAGAGTCTCCTTTTTTCAGTACTGAGTTTACGTAAATGTCATTTGAAAAAATCAGTCGATTATGAATCACATTTTTAGATACTAGTATTAATTTTATAACAAATAAAATATAAAGAGGTATAGTTAAATATAAAGTCTACTTACTAGTACTACAGAGTACTCTCATTGGCAGCTGAATTGAAATGACAAAAAATGACTCTTAAGCTGGACGAAGGGAGTATATGACGGTTCTCAACTTTAAATTGGTAAAGCAAATGTGAAGGTCCTCATACTATATTTTATTTCATTAGGTCGTTCTACACATTTTTTTTGTTTCGTAGGTTCTTTTACAATTTTTTGTTTGGTTAGATCTTTGTACTATAATGAATATTTATAAGAGGTTCTTTGATTGAATATTTCTTTAGACTTCATAATTTAATTAATTTCTACTATGTTATTTAATTTTTTTCCTCTTATTTATTTTGAAAATTAATTTAGTTGCAATATTCGCTAAAGAATTATTGAAATAATCATAAATTGATAACGAGCAATATCAATAATTTTTTATTTTCTCACTAATTCTTTTGAGTCGATATTGCAACTGAATTAATTATAAAATATATGAGAAAAAAATTAATAAATAAATTTAATTAACATAAAAAAGTTGATTAAATTTTGAAGTCCATTGGAAAAAAAACCAACCAAATTAAAAATAAAAGTATAAAATCCTCATAAATCAAAATGCATTTGTATAAGGAGTTAATGAAACAAAAAAATTGAAAAATAATCTAATGAAACAAAAAAAACATTGGTATAAGGGACCTAATGAACCAAATATTTGTAGAACAACCTAATGGAACAAAATGTATTAATACAAGAACCTTTAGATGTATTTTGCCTTTTAATTCTCTTATAACATTGTATTATAGTTTTCTCATTACATTATTCGATTTATAAGAAGTTTTTTCGTCTAAATTATCGAATCTGCCATAAATTTGTTGAACCGATTATATATAATTACAATTTTACCATTTTAATGAGAATTTTATGTAGCTCAAATTAATGATATGAGTTTTCATCAATCTCACCCAATTATATGTTGACACAATGAATAATATGAGCCTAGCTATTTATACACTAGAGATCTAGTTGCATTATAGTGTGTAAAAAATAATCTCTCGAATGAAAACTAAGAATTATTAATATTTATTTGATTTGACAGTATAATGACTAAACATGTCATGTGACATTAATCTTATCCATATTAAGTAAATAAAGTATCAATGTGATCTTAAAAAATGGAATTTGCACATTTTCAGTCGAAAAACATCGTCATATGCATGTCTCTGAAAAAATATCATATATATGATGAAGGCTTTTTTTGTTTTTATTTTTTTGCCATTAACATACTATAAATAACTTTTTTGACTTCAGAACTTGTCTGTCTGTCAATATAGTATTTTTTTTGCTGTTTTTATTTCTTTCTAATAAATCTAAAATATATTTTCTCAAAAATTTTCTTGTTAAAAATATATTGTAACATGCCTAATAGGTGTACACATAGTGCACCACTGGAGGTAGGAAACAAACCATAGAAGCATGCAGTTGCCACTTATCAAAATATTCTTCGTAAAATTAAAACATAGGGGCATCCACAGTGGGACGCCCTAAGCGATGCCCTATGCACCGCCACGTCAGCATTTTATCCTCCTCCCATTCTACCTGCAGTGGGGCGGACTATAGCCCGCCCTAAGCGACGTCCTAAGCATTTTAGATCTATTATTTGAATATTTAAATACTTCAAAATTTGGAAAAACAACTTCATTTCATTAAAATTCAAACATTACAATACGAAATAAAAAAACTACAATTTCTCTACGGCGGCGGTTGCGGTTCCAAACTTCTTCAATCATGTCGGTCATGAGCTGAGTATGGTCTTGTTGGTTGCGCATTGAGGTCTGTCGCTGTAGAACCGCACCGAAGCCCATCGGTAATCCTCGAGTGACAGGCGAGATCATCGTGCTGGAGCTAGATCCGGCTTCATCATCCACGTGACATGTCCACGTTCTTGTTCGACTATCATATTATGCATGATGATGCACGCATACATGACGTCGGCGATGACTTCCTTGTACCAGAAACGCGCTGGACCTTTCACGATTGCCCACCGCAATTGGAGCACCCAAAAGCCCGCTCTACATCCTCTCCTCTCACCAATTGGGCAGCTGATCGTCTTTAAAGAAACAGGCCACCTTGGGTATATGTCATCGGCCAAGTGGTACCCCATATGATGTGAGCGGCCGTTGGCAGTGAACTGGATGGCCGGACCGCGACCCCTGCACTGATCGGCGAATAGGGTGGACGAGTTGAGGACGTTGATGTCGTTGTTCGACCCGGCTACACCAAAGTAGGCATGCCGGATCCAGAGGCGGTGGTCAGCGACGGCTTCTAGGATCATCGTCGGCCGTCGGGTGGCTGCCCTTGTACCCGCTAGTAAATTGGCCTCTCCACGCCGTCGGGCAGTTCTTCCACTGCCAGTGCATACAGTCGATGCTCCCTAGCATCCCAGGGAAGTCGTGCACCGTCTCGTGCATCCGCATCAGGCTCTGGCAATCATCAGCAGTCGGGCGTCGCAAATATGTGTCGCCAAAAGCCTCCACAACTAACTTACAAAATTTCTTGAGACATTCGCGGCCAGTTGTATCCCCGACATGAAGGTATTCGTTGAACATATTCGTTGTTGTGTCGTAGGCCAACTGGCGGATCGCAACCGTGCACTTCTGCAACGGCGTAAGTCCGGGTCTGCCGATCCCGTCTTCCCGATACTAGCGGATCGCAACCGTGCACTTCGCAACGCCGTAAGTCCGGGTCTGTCGATCCTGCACTTCTGCAAAATAATCTGTGAACAGACGTTCGTGCGCTACGTCGTGCTCGCGGGGACATACGTCCGACGTCGTATCGGGCGAGGGACCCGCGCCACCACCGCTGCCGCCGCCTGCTCCCGCTGCATTTGTGCCAAGCATTTCGCCTTGGCTTCATTAACGGCATCGAACAAGGCTCGAGTCAAGGTCCGTCTGCAGCCATCCAATGTACTCAAATCGTAGTCGTCGGGATTCATTTTTGAGACGATGAGAGAGAATAATTGAAGAGAGATTGGAGAGATGTGAAATTGGAGTGTGTGAAATGGTAGAGGATTATAGTGTTTAAATAAGAGAAAATTTTGGAGCATCGTCCGACCCATCGTCCGCGTCGTCCAGAGTGGCGGACGATGCGACAGACGAAGGGGTATCTTTCGCGCATCGTCCGCGGACGATGGTTAACCCATCGTCCGCGATGCTGCAGTGGCGGATGATGCGACGGACGATGCATCGTCCGTCGCATCGTCCGCACCATTGCGGATGTCCTAAAAATCTGGTTATGATGACTCCTATTGTGAACCTATAAATCTCATTACATGATAGTATAATACACTACAAAATACTTATATTTTAAGAACACAAAAACAGAGATACACAATTATTTTAGTTGGAAAATTTTAAAAAATAACAATAATTTAGATGCAAAAGAAACCATCCCTAAATTAAAGACAGATGAATTAAATCTTTTATTTTTTTTAGGACACTTCCATTTGCGTCCTTTAATTTTAATTGGAACAACAACAATAAAGACGATTTTGAAACTTAAATGTTTTTAATATGTTAGAAACACAAATCAGCGTCTTTATATATATGCATTAAAAAATATCCTTAATGATTTTTTTTATTGTAGTTTTTATTGCAGTGATACTAAGTATATGTTCTTGATTCATTAAATACATACCATAGTTACAGCTAGCTAGTTCACAAAAAATCTACCACGTGTCAAATCAAGATTGCCTCATTTCCAAAATTTAATATTTTTTGCTTCCACCAACGATTCATCCACCACCAAAATTCAATTGCAATTTACTAGTAAAAAAATTACGATATCCTATTTTTAACCGCCCTAAATTAGGCTTTGGGAAAAACACGAATAAAATAGTTATCCTATTTCCGGGCGTTGGGCCTATATATGGGCTTAAATGGTTAATGGATCATATTAGAAACCCACAACAACACCACACACCTTTTTCCATTTGTGTTCGAAAAAAGTTCAAAAGGTTAAAAAGGAATTTATACGAGATTATATACTACTCCCTCCGTTCCCAAAGAGCTAGTGTGAACAATGGATTTGGCATAAATTTTAATAAATAAAAAAAAAAGTAAGAGAAAAAGATAAAGGATAATGGAAATAATGTTAGTGGAGAGTGGGGTCTATATTATTGTAATGATATAAGTTGTAAATGATATGTAGAGATAAGACGTTGTTTGAATTTTTCAAAATTAGAAAGTTCATACTTTTCAAGGACGGATGAAAAAAGAAATTGTTCATACTCTTTGAGTACGGAGGACGTACTACGGTATCGTTCGATTTTCATAGCTCATTATCATAGAATTATCCATTTAGTATTAAATTGTGAGATTTAATCCCATTAATAAAAAATAATACTGATGAAATATAATCTTATAAAACGAACATATCATAAGTTTAGAGATTCACAAATTTTATTTTTTTAGAGAGTACAAAGTTCAAATGAGATAGTTTATGGACTAATTAAATATGCAATCCACTCATATAAGTATAACTGGTTGGTGCATGTGAAATATTTGAAGTCGGATTAGTCACCCATTTATTTAAATACTTCAAGATAATCTTTTATAACTAGTTAAATTATAACTTATATAAAATTGGTAAAGTAAGAAAGAGATAAAAACAAAAGTGTATTAGTGGAAACACGTACACACATATTGCACGCACACAACGCACACTATATATGTGCACACAACAAACACAAACACAAACACAACATTACACATGCAACACATGCCAAAGTTTTAAAGTTTGATTGAAAGTTACTCACTGACCTGTGACAGTCACCAATTTATTGGGTCCAATTATTGATTCGTTACGAAAAACTTAAGTTCGAAAAACTATTGACTAGTCCTAATAATTAGAAAAATCGAAATGAAATGATAAACTTTAATCAAGAAACACAATCACATTAACACACAAGACAATTAAACAGTACAAGAGTGTGAAAGTATTGCACTAAGGCAACACGAGATACGACTTTTTCTTTATTGGAAATTCAAAAAAAGCAAGCTAATTAACATTAGCTCACACCAAGCTTTGGCTGAATATCTTGATGAACTGAACGACCACCTCCACCGCATTGGTGGAGGCGAGCGGAGTGAACATGTCGGCCTCGTTGGACTCTTCCGTGCCGCCTCCAGCAAGGTCGGAAATCGCCCGAAAAGTAATAAAAGGGATCCTCTGCTGGTGGCAGACCAACGCCACGGCGGCGCTCTCCATCTCAACCGGACTCGCCTCAAATCTGTCGTATATGAAGCCTCTATATGCTGCATTGTCCACGTAGACGCTGGCGCTTGTACCTCGCGCTACTCGGGCGATTTTCGGAGGGTAAGTTAGGCATAATGTTGCATTTAGACACTTCTCTAATGTCACCTCCTGCAAATTATATCATCATACACTAACATTTTTGTTTTTTAATAAATTGATTGATTAATTATTTTGTGGTGTGAAAGGACCTCTAATTTTTTGGCGAGATTGAAATAATGAGGATCTACAGGGACCCAAAAAATGTGTTGTCTTTCCTCAGGGGTGCCATCGATGGGGAAAACTTCCTCAGGTTGATACCACACATTGTTCAAGAAATTATCAGTGGGCTTTTGGAGTAATTTGCAAATTTGATGTAACCAATATCTCTTGTGTAGTCACCACTAGCTTCAAGTGATAGGGGATTTTCTGGTCCATCTCCGTACCTCTGCAAATGTTGTTACACAATCAATAAAAATTTAAGAAATGGAGAAAAAAATGGATAATTTAAGAAAGAGAAAGAGAAAAATATAGCGAAATTAGTGCCTATGAATTTTGGGGGTCTATTTCCTAAAATTAAAATTTTCTATTTTTATGAAACAGAAATATATACTAATTGATATGGTCAAATAATAATGTGATATGGTCAAATAATACTCCATCACCTCCTTATTAATCGTCGTATTATTTCACATTTTTGTCCGGTCCCATTAATTGTCATATTTTACTTTTGATAGTTTTGCCAAGTAATTATCATATTTCATTAACTCATAATTGTTATTATTATTATTATTATAAAATTAAATAGTATATAAAGGTATGATTCATATTTTATTAATTGTTTTTTAATTTTTTTAATAAAATCAAACAAATTCTTAAAATTTGCGCTAGTCAAAGCATGAGACAAGCAATGGAGATAAAAGGAGTATTTGTATAAAAATATGTCTCCATCTTTATATTGAGAGCTACAATTAAAATACCCTTTTATAGTATCTTGTGACCATCAATTACCAACTGTCTCCGTCACGAAATATACTAATATTTTTTTTTATGTTGGGTCGTTTACCAAAATTAATCTATGTTTGTTTATAATGAATGATGCGCGTCTCATTTTCTATTAACAACACTTCAACCATTTTTTATATATCTATTATCTTATTTTACCAACATATATTTAAACTCGCGACGTCCACAACCAAGACTAATTTTTCTGGACGAAGGTAGTACCACTCAAATTCTTATAATTTTTTAAAAGAATAATACTCAGAGAATAAAATAGAGAATTGTTTCTATAGTTAGTATTCCCGTTAGTACCTGCCAATTCCAGAGACCTGAATGAGACCAATAACGAGGAATGGCAACATCTCCAATGTGTAGAGATGGATCTGCATTTCCAGCTATTCCATGATGTATAACTCCTTTCAGGTTGAACAATGTCACTAGCAGTTGTGTTGTGATGCCTGAATTTATCTAATTACATGCACAAATATTAAGACCCTAATATTAATATCAACTAGCTAGGGTTTTAATTAATTATTTTATTGTACAAGCATAAAAACGTGGTATCATCATATGTGGATCTAGTGATTAATTTGAAATGCCAATGTAAAATAAAACAAGTTTGCTGATTTGTTAATTATACCTAAATTGTCAAAAGTTGCTTGGATAATATAGTTGAGGTACATATATAGGTGGAGTGAAAACTTATGGCAATAAATAATAGTCCAACATGAAACCCCGCCAATTTGAAGATTATCTATTTAGACTCATTACATAGGGAGTCATGTAGTACTTCCTCTCTCCCAATTAAGTTGAGACATAGTAATTTTTTAGCACAGAGATTAAGAAATTGTATTGAAAATAGTTGGAGACATAATTTTTGAGCACAGAAATTAAGAAATTGTATTGAAAAGTAGGAGGGAAAAATAAAGCAGGAAAAATAATGAGAGAGTAAGGTAGATAATGAAATAAAGTAAGAGCGATTAGTTGTTTTATTTTTTGTCAAAAAGGAAAATGACTCAACTTAGCTGGAACATCCTAAAAAAGAAGCTACTCAACTTAGTTGCAACGGAGGGAGTAGTACTTCAAGTTGGTTTGTAGATTGGCTAAAAACCTTCAACTCTTAGTTCGAATCCTACTAGTGCAATATTTTGTTATTTCTGTTTTGTCTTGTTGATTTTCTTTGTATTTTCATTTTTCTTGTTCGAACTGCGTTCGCCACTGCTGGTAATACTAGTACTCCCTCCATCTCATTAAGTGTGACATATTTATTCCAGACACAAGTTTTTAGGTAGCGGTGTTTAGTGGTTAAATAAAAAGATAATAAAGTAGAAATTTAAAAAAAAAGCAGGAGAGAAGATATAGTATAAAGTAAGAGAAAGATAGAGTATTGTTTTTTTGCAATAAAAGGAAATACTTTTTTTATAATAAGACGACCTAAAAAGGAATATACCTTACTTATAGTTAGACGGAGAGAATACCAGATAAGATGGTTTTAACATTATATTAATAGTTTAGTATATTTGAAAATTATAGGAAAAATCCATGAAAATAAAGAAGAAGTGTGCATATGTATATTTATATACCATAGACAATCCAGTCATAACCAGAATGGCCTTTTCTCCAGCAACAGTTCCAAACCTGAATCTATTTCCTGTAAAAAATCATACGCTTAGTACTCATTTCATCCTCAAAAAATTGATTAATTTTTACCATTTTAAGCCGTCCTTCAAAATTAAATAAAGTCTAAATATAAAAAGGTTTTAAGTAATTATATATCATTAATAATATGGAATCCACAATCCACTAACACTACTTTCACACTTACCTGAGACGTCGATTGTGAGATTAGAGGGTTTATAGCTAGGATGTTGAAGAAGAGGGTTTAGCTCAAATTGATTTGGAATCACCAATCCCAAATAAGGCCCATCTCTATTAGCCTTATTAATTTGTCTGAGTGTTTTTGTAGGAATTGCAGCTTCGCTTATTACCAGCAACAAATTCAAACCAACTAACAACAAAACCCTAAAAACACCCATCTTTATGAGAGAGAGAGAGACAGAGGTAAGAATGAGTGATGTTAGAGGGAGAAGGTAGCAGACTTTAAAGAGCACGATTTTCAATTACCATAAAAAAATGATAATGATAATAGTATGAAATACTCCCCCCCGTCCGCCGTTTAAAGTCTCATTTTGATTGATCAGCACATGTTTAAAAGAATATTGTTTGATTTTGTGAAGAAAAATAAGAAAATGAGTTAATAAAAAGTGAATAATCAACTTTTATATATAATTTTATAATATATAGAACGTGAGTGAAATTAGTTAGATAAATGGTGAGTCTCATACATAGACTTTTGACCTGAAAAAAGCAATTAAATCGTTAAAATATTAAAAATAGTAGTATGAGATTTATTTTATGGACTCAAATGGAGAAAAGTCAATATTGTCTTACCAAAGTTGGAGCCAACTAGGCAACTAAGATGTACTTGGATCCTTTAAGTACATACGGTGGGGTTTAAAACACAATCATGATGCCCTTGAATAGTCAAAAAATTAGAGTATAGAGACTAAGAAATAAAAATTAGAAATAACGTGGAAAGAATAGTCAAAAAATTAGAGTATAGAGACTAAGAAATAAAAATTAGAAATAACGTGGAAAAAATAAAGAGGGAGTAAAATTAGTGATTGAATAAAGTAAAAGTAATTGAATATTTTATTTTTTTATTAAAAAAAATGACTCAATTTAATTATATATCCCCAAAAAAAATAACTACTCAACTTATATGGGACAGAGGTAATATTACATCGAACGACATGCAAAAGTGTTTGATATGATCATGGGCTATTTCTCTATATTCATCTATGTTTTTCTGTTTATGTTCATACTAATTCTTAATTGCTTTTGTAGGTTGATTTTATCATAATATGAGGTAACTTTTTGTTAAATTTTTTCATTTTAAGGTTTTTTAATGATATAATAATAGTGTAATTAAAAAAAATAAAAGATACTCCATAAAAGATCAAAATATTAACAATTAAATGAAGTAAATTTCCGTTAAATCACAAAACTACTTTTCCCATATTCATCTTTTTTTTTATTATACTAAAAATATTTTAAATTAAATCATCACAATACGTTTAATATTAAAATAAGTATCAAAATGTTACTTTAAAAATAATGCCTATCATTGAACCTCAATTATGATAAAATCAGCCAACAAATTATATAAGAATTAGTGTGAACAAAAACAAAAAAAAAATTGTAGACAAATATAGAGGGTATATTATTATTAGGTTTAATAAATAAGGGTATATATGTCATTTTCTATAATTTCTAGTTATTGAAAACTAAAATTCCGTCCAATGGGTCCTCTTATAATGCTTATAGCATCATAATCCAAAATTAAGACAAAATCTACACCTTTAGATTTTAAAATAAATGGAAGAGATTAAAGCTCACAAATTTTAATAAATAGTAGACAAGGGGTGCGTTATAATGCTAACTTTTCTTAAATTGCTAACTTGCTAACTCATCAACATAGTGTATTAAAAATGTCAATACAATCACATTAAAATGTCAACACATATTTGTGTTGACATTTTAATAAACTGTGTTGACATTTAAATATTAATGTTAAAACAATGTATTAAAATATCAACGTAAGTTTATGTTTACATTTCAGTATCATCGTGTTGACATTTTTAATACACTATATTAGAATAGAATGGAATGAAAAAAATGATTTAGGAATAGATTATTTATAGATAAAGATTTTAAAAAATAAATAAATAAAAAATTTGAACACTGGCGCCGCCGCAACTCTCGGAGGTCGACGCGCCCATGATCCCACCGCCGCTGCCTCGCCGCGAACTCGGCGCATGGCCGTCCACCCCTGCACCAGGGAGCCGCGGCGCCGCCAAGGACGCGGCTGCCACTGCGGGCTCCCTATCGTGGACACTCTTAGGCGGACAAGTTTTTTGTGGTTGTGGCTGTAGCGTGGCTATTTCGTCTTATTGTGGACACTCTAATAACTAAACATGTCATTGACAATCTTATCCGTATCAATTAGACCAGTAAATTTGAATTTGGTCTCTGGAAAAATCAGTATGGATCACCTACAGAAAACAGATGAAAAACAAGGACAATTCAAACGAAATTGAAGAAGAAGAATTGTGATAAAGAATGTTCCTACAAAGGGAAGAAAAGTAGGAGTATTCAGTATTGACAATTTGGGCTGCGGCCTGCCACAGTTGACCATCACATCGACTCGCTATCCATTTCAAGGGGTGGGATTCCTGCTAGAGTGGGGAGCACATCAGGGGCGGCTCACTATTCATTTTAAGGGGTGGGATCCCTGCTGGAGTGGGTGTACATAGGGCAGAGAATTCAGTCGGTTAACCGACCGATCGGTTTCCGATGTAACCGAATTTTAAAAAAAATAAAACATGCTGCTGGGATTCGATCCTTTGCCAATGGGTGAGAGAAACAGTCAGCCAACCACTTGCACCAATTGCTCTTAACGTTTTATATGTTTGTATAAACATATTTATACTTAAAATGGTGGTGAACTGGTAATTATACTGAAAATGCCAAAATCCAGAGTGAAGAGAAGGCGGAGGCGCGGGTCCGTGGCGGAGCGTCGCAGTAGCGGCCGGGGGGAAGAAAAGCAGCGCCGGAAATTATGGCTGCCAGCTGCGCGGTGTGGAGGAGGTTGTGCTGCTCCGTGAGAGTAGAATAGCGAAGGAAAAGTTGCGTGATTAGTTTTGGGCGGTTCAAATCGGTTCTAACCGATTGGTTCCCGGTTAACCGAGAACCGATCGTCGCCTAGCATTTGGAACCGAAACCGAACCGATAACCGAAATTCTCGGAATGTCGGTTATCGATTAACCGAGAACCGTTGTGATTCAGTTCGGTCATCGGTTAATCGACTAACCGATGACCGAATTCCCAGCCCTATGCAATCAGGGTGGCTGTCTCTCACATTTATATTCATTAAATAAAATCTTTTGAAAAAAAAACTTTATAAAGTAATGGGTCGTGAGGGACTACAGCAGCTCCTGTTGTGCATCTTACTGGAGTAGGGGATGCCAGCCCCCATTTTAAACTTTTTTTCAAAATATGATATGTTTAAGTGTTTATGATATATCTTTAATAATACACAAAAATTTAAAATAAAATAGATCATTAGTTCTAATATTACTTTAAAATCAATCTCAATTTTGTTTTTAAGTAAAAAATAACTAGAGTTAGATTTACACTAAATCAAAATTAATTTTTATTATTTATATGTCAATTTTTTTTTGGTATATTAGGAGATGTTTTATTAGATGTTGTAGGCGATACTTACCGATAAACTTTACAGTTTGCATATTTTACGTAATTGAAAATAAAAAAATATTGCCACGTATATATGAAAATTATAAAATATATATATTTTTTTGCCAGTGCACACTGTAGTCTATTCTTGCAGTTTTGATTCTTTTTTCTTTTCTATCAATTTTAAATTTAATTTCTCAAAATTTAATTTGTTAAATAATGAGCACACTGAAACATGCCGCAATAATTGGTGTGAAGTTAATAGTTCGCCAGTTGAGGTAGAAAAAAAACCATTTACTACTTATCAAAATATTCTTCGTAGAACTTAAAACATAAAACTCGATCAGGCTATGATGACTCCTATTATCATATGAACCAATAAATCTCATTACATATAAATTAATAATATATGTTCTTGATTCATTAAATACTACCCTAATTACAGCTAATTAAAAAAAATCTCTCTAAAACTTCAACTTATTTTTCTTTCACCAGCTTCTACTAGTACAATTCTTAATTCTTTTATCCAACTCAACACTCAATATACACTAAAGAAAAAATTCAATGTTCAATATATAACAAATCCTAACATGTCAAATTTAAGTGTTAATACTATTTGATATGTTCTACCAATTTTTGATAAATAGAAATACATGTATACATACGGGTGTGTTATGGTGACACCAATTTTAAAGTGACAATGTACCACCAACCCCGTGCTGCCACGTGACACGTTATTCTGCAATATTCATTAGTAGGTGTTTTAGATGAATTTCTACATATTGCATAATAGTAGTAGATGGATTGCAGTGTAGATTGTTATTGTATTATAGTCTATAATGCAAAATAATTGTACACAAAAGCAATTGGTCTATATGTAAGTATTAAACATTCTATGCCTATAATGAATGCAATACTCAATATCTGCAGTCCACCTATTACTATCATGCAATCTGTAGAAATTCATACAAAACGCCTATTAATTAATATTACAGAATACGTTCTTAATATTACAGGATAACTTGCCACATAGTATCACAAGATTGATGGTACGTTGTCAGTTTAAAAAGAATTGTCACTTTAGTACTCCCTCCGTCCCACAAAAGATGTCATATTTGTGGGACGGCACGAGATTTTAGGAGGTTTTATTTTGTGTGTTAAATGGAGAGAGAAAATATAATTTTTATATTCATGTGGAAGAGAACTTTTTCCAAAAAGGAAAATGTGATATTTTTTGTGGGACAAACTAAAAAGGAAAGTGTGACATCTTTTTGGACGGAGAGAGTATATATTTCCATATATAAACAATGGAACACTCTAAATTAAATGGAATGCTTCTACCCATTCTACGTAGTGTATAATGCATACACTATTATGTACTGTATAAGTCATCTTACACATAAATACAGAAATTGATCACGTCACCAGTGAGCTTTAATTGTAGATAGATAAAATTATTCGTGCATTTATGTCGCATCTCTTTCAAAAATTTAAATACCCCTCGCTCTCAACTTATCTCAACTAAGTTGAGTCATATTTATCTTTGGGATATTTTAATTATATTAAGTCAATTCCTTTTTTGATAAAAAACAAAATATCTCATCACTCTTACTTTATTCCACTATCTACTTTACTCTCTCTTTATATTTTCTTCTTTATTCCTCTCTTTTACTTTTTAATACAAATTTTTAATCTCCGTACCTAAAAGTTATGTCTCAATTTAATTGGAACGAAAGGACTATAACAAATGTACATAGTTTGTCCCAGTTGAAATGGTCATGTTTTTTTCAACTTATAACTACAAAAAAGAAATTAGATACTCCCTCCGTCCCCGATTAAGAGTCACACTTTTCCATTTTGGTCCGTTCCTAATTAAGAGTTACACTTCATTTTTACCATAAATGGTAAGTAGGTCCCACATTCCACTAACTCACTACACTCACATTTTATTATAAAACCAATATAAAAAAGTGGGTCTCACATTCCACTAACCTTTTCAACCAACTCTTCTTTACATTTCTTAAAACCCGTACCCGATCAAAGTATGACTTTTAATCGGGATGGAGGGAGTATTTTTACTTTCTGATAGGTGTGATCCTCCACCAATCAATTCATCTACCACGTTTCAAATCAAGATTGCCTAAAATTCCAAATAATTTTTTTTTTTTTCAGATCTTGTGTCGGCAGAATTGCAATTCACTACTTAATTTCTTTTATCAATTCCATAAAAATATGAGCATTTTATTCATAAAAAGTTATTTCCAACATATTATCTATATATATTTATATAAATTTATTTATAACTTATACCACTATGGCTCACCGTTACAACATTAAACACATTAAAAAAAAACTGTTAAAGATAATTATTAATGCAATTAATGTTGCTAATTTGTATTTCTAAATATGCAACTAATGCTTCCTTATTGTTGGATCCTAACTAAAATTAGAGGATGAAAATGGAAGCGTCCTAAAAGTGCAAAAAAGATAAAAGTTAATTTGTCCTTAATTTAAAACGCTTTCTTTTGCGTCCTAAATTGTTGTTATTTTATAAAATTTTCTAACACAAGTAATTGCATCTCAATTTTTGTGTTCCTACGAGATAAGTTTTTTTTTTTTTGGTAGTGACACTAATAATAATATGAGTCCCTTTATCCACAAACACTACTTTAATTATACATTTCCCTCCATCTCTCTTACTTTACCTATTGTGCATAAGGGGTGGGTCGGTAAGGTATACAGAACTGAGAACGACATACCGCATATCGTATTGAAAATTACGGCATGACAAAATATCATACTGATACCATACCGAATTTTCTGTATATATACGATATATCGTAATACCGCTATACTGGAAAAAAAAATCTATTTTATACTTAAAATATTTAAAAGTATCAGTGTATACCTATTTTCATAAAGTATACCATGATATAGAAAAATTAATACTATTACCGTACCAAAAATTAAGGTATAGCAAAAACCGTTACTTTTGATATAGTAAATGCAATATTTCGTATTTTAGTAGTAGTATTTTTTGTGTACCCCTAATTGTGCATCGGGCGTGGGGCCAATATATGGGCCTAAATGGTTAATGGGTCATATTAGAAACCTCCAACACCACACATCTCCTCATTTGTGTTCAAATAAAATTCAAAAAGTTAAAAAGGAATTTATATGAGATTATATACTACTCTCCCAACAATTCCGTTCAGTTATCACGACTCATTATCATATGATTATTCATTTTAAAATTAAATTATTAAATTATTTTAATTGAAGGAAGTGCTTATGACTTATTGTCATATAATTATTCATCTACTACTAAGTTGTAAGATTCAATCACATAAATCAAATATAACTCTCGCAAACTAAGCAGTCCCTATATATTATAAGTTTAGAGATTACAATTTTATTTTCTTTAGAGTACAAACTTCAAATGGGATAGTTTATGGACTATTTAAATATACAATTCACTCGTATAAGTTATAACTGGTTGGTGCATGTGAAATATTTGAAGTCAGATTACACACCCATTTATTTAAATATATACTGTATATCAAGATGAATTATAACTTAACTAGCACTAATTTCTTTATGTAATTCATAGAGTTATATATACGCATTGCGTATGCTGACATGTGGTGGGGTAATGGATGGACGCATCATGCTTTTGTTAATAATATAAGCTTGTATTTAATAGCAAAACTGGTGTTTATTACTCCTATAATATTTATGAGAATACTGTTTTCACAGGGAAAATGAAAACAATGTAACTAAATTAGGGGTGTTATTACAATTTATTTGTTAACTTATTTTCCTTAAAAATTACCTGACCTGTCGATCATATCCTAGTATATATGTAGAGTTGACTCTAGTTGCATAACAAAACCCTAGTTTTTTCTAACCTAACCTATTTATCTTTTGTAATAGGGACTTTATTGTTCTTTAAGATACAGTATACATACTTTTAAAAAGGATAATAATTTCTTTTAAAATTATAGTAATTTTTAATTTGACTTTTGATCTATTCCATAACTTTTGAAATATAAAATCACAACTTTTCAATTTTTTTTGTAATTGCCTAATAATGATCAAATCAAATTCAATGTACTCCCTCCGTCCCGCTTAAGATGACACGTTTTCCTTTTTAGTTTGTCCCAACCAAGATGACATATTTCCTTTTTTGGAAACTTTTTCTCTCCAATTAACACACTTAACCACTTTTTTTCACCCCTATTAAAATATTCACCTTTCTTTCTCTCTCTATTTTAATACTTCCATTCACCTTTTCTCTATCCAATTAAACACATTAACCAATTACTCCTAAAACCCCGTGCCGGCTAAGGAATGTGTCATCTTAGCCGGGACGGAGGGAGTAACAGATAAGATAAAATCACGTCTTTTAGGGGTACATCTCGCCACACATGGTTGCAATTAGAGTTTATAAACCTTAAGATAAATATTCTAAACTTGATATTCAAGTATAGTTCAATTGATAATACTAGGGCCGGGGAAAAATACTGAAATACCGTAATGCCGGCTTTATCGTACTGAAAAAATATCGAATTTTCGGTATACCGTGACTTTCGGTACGGTATGATACCTTACCGAAAGATTCCGGTAAGGTAACGGTATGAATTTTCAAATACCGCTGCTTACCGAAATTCGTATATAAGGTATATACCACAAAAATATAAACACAATTATATATAAAATATATTTTATATATTTTTAAATTATAAAATCTATTTTAAAATATAAATAAAATTATGAATAAATTATATTTAATTTATTTATAAAATTATAAAATATAAATAATATTCTAAAAACTCTAATTTTCTATTTTAATTGATGTTGAAAGTTAGGTATACCGAACTTCGGTACGGTATACCCGTAAATGAGGTACGGTATCAATATGGAAATTCGCATACCGAAAATAAGGTATACCGAAGTTCGGTATACCGAAAACTTTGGTAAGGTAAATGTATGACTTTTTCGCATACCATATTTACAGTAAGGTATACCGTACCTACCCACCCCTAGATAATACATAGTAGTATTTCCTATAACAAATTAGTTAGCCGTTCACTAAGAGTTCATGCAAGGTACAATTTCAGTTTTCTTCATCTCTTAGTTTTAAAAAATAAATAAATTGTATCTCTCTATATAATAGTAAGTGAGACATTTCTTTTAAGCATGAGATTTAGGAAAATGTAATTAAATAGTTAAAGTAGAGAGAAAGTAAAATAGAGTACTAACTCTTTCTCCATTTTAACTACTAGTAATAGTATCATTTTCCTAAAACTCGTGCTTAAAAGAAGTCTCTCACTCACCATAGGACGGAAGGAGTACTGAGTAATATGCATATACCATTTCGAACAGGAATGTAATTAAGAAACATCAATAACTGTCGTAAATGTAAGAAAAGAGACATTAATAACTGTCGTACTAATAATCATATCAATAATTATATTTCATGTATAATTCTTTTACTTCAGTAGTGTATCCAAAGCTTAACAACTCTTGACTCATGGAAATAAAAAGGGAAATATCACACAAATAGTTTCATTTAGTTCTGTGAGTTTGTCCAGAAACAGACACTTCTGAACTACATAAGTTGAAGAATCTAGAATGAAACCTCCAACAAACATTACACAGCATCATTCCCTGAGATCTTGCAGAGAAATCTGACTATCTATATGGAGTATCATATATATGCTTCAATGCTGATCTAAAAGAAAGAAAAGTGGACCAAGGTCGAGTAACTTTGATGTTATTCCCAAATGATGAATGCATAAGCATATGCAAATTTGGATATGGCCTGAATGCGTGTAACATGTTCTGAAAAAGACAAAACTAAAGAGATCCATCCCATTGAAAGAAAAGCATAAACTCAGTCTTACAGCAACAACTCGCGAAGCATAACAATGCCATAAGGTTATCTCAGCTATTTTCTTGAATACTCTCTCACAGTGGCATCTTTTCTTGCCCTTCCTCTCTTCAGACCCTCCAAATTCAGGCCCTGGGATCTTTCCTTCAAAGAATTCCTTTTTCTCGATTTCATACCTCTAGCAGTTCTAGTATACTCATTCTTTGCATCAGGGATGCTGAAATCAGCAGGATTCCGGTTTAGAGTGCAAATCTCCATTTCCATGTTGTCCCTTGATGGTCGAGTTATGAGATTATCTGAGCTGTCTGCGTTGAAGGCTTTACTGTTTCCTCGTGGTGGAGGCATGCGGCCTAATGACATGAATCAATTTTTAGATATAAATGTCAGTTAAAAGAACACAAATGTAGTAAAAATCATCCACTGTTGAGAAAAATGATATTGACCTTGTGCATAGTGTTTTTTCTTAGAGGATTCACTAGGGAAACAGACACCGTTTAGTAACATAGGGAAGTCCTTATTACTGTGGATACCTTGTGAGAAGAACGATCCATTGAGGAATGTGTCGTTCTGCTTTTCGCTTACATTAAGCCGTGGATGGTGGTTGCACGGAGAGAAAGGTTTATCATGAAAGCTATTTGAACCTGCTTTGAATGTAGAGCCTGATACAATTCCACGATCCATCAAGGACAGTAACTGCATAGCTGGTATTGTATCATTTGTATAAGCATCCATAGATCCGGCAGACTTGGTGCTTGATCCGACTCCACCATCTTTCTTTGCAGAGGCATCACGTGCAGCTCTTCTTGCCTCGCCCTTCATATCACTAACATTCATCCCCTTGTAGCTTTGGCCGGGAATTGACTGCATATCCATACCACTATGCTGAACAGAGCGGTTTGGTCGAACATCAAGATGAAAAGGTGCGTTCTTCCTCCTTGGAGCCCATAATAGATCAGCCCCTTCACTAGGTCTAGGCCCAGAATAGAGAGAATTTGAGGCCAAATACTGTGATTTCTTTGGTTGACAAGATTTGAATGAATTGAAAAGCCTGAACTGGTTCTCCTCCATACTGCCTATGTCCAACTGACAATTTTTCGCCTGTGGGAAACACAAGATACCTTGGCCGGGTCCCGTCTCGCCACTTTTAGCACTAATCCCACTTCTTGCATTGGTTGGAGGGAAACTGATGACGCCAGGACATCCATCAGCGTAGACGGAGGGAGACCCTCTAACAGAACTGTTGCTGGTAGAAGCAAGTAGATGGTTCCTCGACATTTCAAGCGTCCTTTCACGTTGATTCCTTGCCAAAAGCTCAACTATATCCATCGGTATATCATCTACAATTCCGCCAGATTCTACATTGCTATGTATCTTTCGGACAGCTTGTGGCGTAGACACTCCAAATTGTCTTTTTCTTTCTTCAGCCATATGTTTACTAGAGGAGGTGGCCATATCCTGGATTCAATACAACTAGTTAATATCAAATGAAATTTCGCACAAAATACGACAGTAGTTAAAGTAGTAGGATAGCAAACATCAGATACTTATACCCCCAATCAAGTAGAATAAACTAAACCTTTCTTGTTGGTTTGTCCCAGAAAGATTCATAGCTGTCGAAATCTGAGGTATAAAGGTTGTGTAACTTCATAGTAGAATAATCATGCAATTTATCAATACAAAAAACTTGGCATACCAAATTTTTGTGCACAGTTGAGCACCTATTCTCAGAAGTTAACAACTGCTTCCATTGAGATGAAGACGATTTTTCCGTGAATGACTCATTCAGATCCGGAATGGCCCTATGCTGCCTGTCAGATATTTGGCTGTTCGAGTTTCTCTCAGCATTTGTATAGCTGTTCAGTGAAAGCTCCAAGGCCACTTTCCCTTGAGTGCTGCAGCCTCCCACAAAGCTCTTTCTTGGAGGCACGAAAGTTCTATGATCAACTTCGACTTCAGGCCTCTTACTTGTGGACTTATCAGAGGTTCTATCCACTTGTTTTCTAGATATTAAATTATTTAAATGCGGTGTGAATTCTCCTCTCATTACGTGAGAGACATTCTCCATATTACCACAATTAGTCTTGACTGGAGCAGAATGTCTGTGCATGTTTTCCAGAAACATCTCATTTGTCTTTGGCAGCAAGTCACTTATCGGCATTCCATTGTCACCATAAATATGCTTCCTCTTTCTTTTGATTCCAAGAAATTTATTTCTTTTGGGCTTGTTCTGTTGAGTCTTTGCACTAAGTTGCAAATCCGACTCTGCGGAGCCATCTCCTCCCGATTCTGAATCGGATATTTCAAGCGTTCTACGTCTTTTATCTGAATCTGGAAGTGGACCCTTAAATCTTTTAGCTGTATCAAGTGGATTAGTTTCCTGAGGAGGTCCTCTGTCTTCTTCAGCAGCAATCTTTCTTTTCCTATGAGGACTTCTAGATACTGCTGCCACATCAGCAGACGTCTCCAACTCAGAACGATGACGTGAATCATCTTCCTTCTCGGTAGATCTAACCTGCATCCCACTGAACAAAGCAGACTTCGTTTTAATATGCTCACTAATTGAATTATTTTCTTCCTCCATTATATCAGCCAAAGAACGCAATTTTGGCTTTCTCCTACGTGGTACTGCACAACCTGCGGCATCACTTGGGAACGATAAATCATCTGGCTCATCAAATCCGAACGAAGCATTCTCAGCTATTCTCACATCTGACACATCTGAAACCGAGAAAAGCAAACCAATATATCATCCAATGACCTAGAGATGGTAAAAATCTCAAAGAAGCCAAATAATTCTGACAAACACCTGCATTGTTATCATTTCTCTCTACAATCTGGACTGGATTAGATTTTGTTGTATGAGCATATGAAGTCCCACATTCATCAATCTTGACTGATTTCTCTTTGCTGCCTGCAGACATATTTTGTTTGTTAAAAAATGGCTAAATAGTGTCGACAACTTTGGAACTTGTGTTTCGTGAGGTCTTATGTAATAAATTAAAACCTACTTGTGGTAGCTTTATGATGCTTGCACTGTGGACCAGCATTTTTCATTTTGTCACTTGGATCTTTGTCTACCCTATCTATAGAAACCCTTATAACATGTGACTCCTTTAAAACATGCCTATCACCTGCAAAGCATATTAGTAAACAGATGTAAAGAAGACTATGCTAGACGGAACATGCCTGATTTGAGGGTGCCCGTATGTACCTATATTCCGTCTGCTATGTGAGAACAAAACTCCCTTCTCTGGATCAACATGCTGACAAGTACTTGTGCCAGCATCACTTCTGTCTGCAAGCACCATTTCAAGTCCAGTACCCTCAGCAGCAAAGTCTGGGACACAGGTCGAACACTGCCACCATCTAAACTTAGGTACAGATAACGGAGGTAGATCATCGATCAAATCATCATTTACTCCTTGGGAGGGAAATGGTAAACATGTCTTCGAATCTTTTTTCCGCATTCCAGCAACAAAGCCACTGCATCCACAGATTCAGTTACTATCCCTTGATATATAAATTTCTGCAATCTCTAACAATTTTAGACTAGTATGAGTCAATGAGAATGATACACTCGTCTTTGTAAAGAATATACTACGATGTATATTGTTAGATCGCATCTAGAAAGAACAATATAAAACTTCTAAAAGCTATAATGTGGAATATCATATAACTATAGACGGCATATTAGAAATATGCAGACATTTTCTCCAAAGGCCAAGAAGCTCGAACAATGTACACTTTACAGCACAAATCACACGACACTTACTCTAATATGCTTTCCTGAAAATGGTAAGAAAAGATGCTCTAACATCAGTACCTCACATATTGACATAAGAAAAAAGCTATATATCCAATATAGTATGTTTCAGTTCACCACAAGAAGAAACAAAATCATATTACGGGATGCAGTATTGCAGTATATATCTCACTTAACTTGCCACTATCAGGCAATGCTTCGTCAAGGATGACACTACCACACAATGACCTCTTTAAGAACATTCCGTCACACGATATGTCATCCCACCAGAAAAAAATTTCAAAAGAAAGTAAAGAAAAACTTACCGTATTGAAAAATGCTCATGCAAGGGCGACTCAATCTCTTCCATGGCACAACTGAGATCTATAGCTATAGAATTAATCTGGACAAGTGATCCTAAAGACTTTGATGCAGAAACTGGATAATCGCTTCTGCAATGACTTTCTTCCACAGCCACAATACTCTTATCCATTTAAAAATAACCTAAAACCATCACACCATAGCACAAGGGAGGATCAATGAACTAATAGCCTGCAATCGCAACTCGAGAACTCAAGGCACAAATACCAACTCAGCAAAAGGCATGCATGAGATGGAGCGGCAAGAATAAAATTATATTATCACATGCGATATAAAAACTAAAGTGAATCAAAAGTTGGTTAGACAAGAAGAATCAATCCCCAAACTAAGGCAAATATAGTCACAATTCAAACTCAAGAGATGGAAGAAGAAACCAAAGCTCAGCACCGAGCAACGGTAACATGCAATGGTGAAAGTATTCAGGTGTTTCACCGACCAAATATATAAACCCTAATTTCACAATCAAAGTAAACACAAAGCTTAATCCAGTCAAAGGTTAGTACTCGAGCACGTCACATTTAAAGCCAACTAAACTTCCCAAATACTAGTAAGCAAAATAAGTAAGAAAATAAAGAAATAAAGGTAAAGGCAATTCTAGGGTTTTCTTTAGGGGAAAAGATGCTGATTTGATTGCTCTCCACAACAGTGAAACCAAAGATGAATCGACGGCTCAGAAATTAACTCGAAACCCACATTAAATCTCCCAACCGTAATCGAATAAAAAAGCAACCCAAATAAATCTCATCTCACTAACCCAGATTAGGGTTTAACGAAACACGGATCGATGGCATTTCCACTACACTAGCTAAATCAGTAATGAATCAGCTGCAAAGCAGCATAAAATAACAATAATGTGAAGCGGAATTGAACCGGAAAATAAAAAAGGAAATAAAATAAACCGACGCTATAGAAATAAATGGAAAGACCCACTTCAGATAAAGGGATATTTCAAAAAAAAAATAGCTGGAAGTCAGCTAAGAACTAGTACGAAGCAACAAAATAAGGAGAAATTGAACTCAAACAGTAGCAAAAATTAAAGGAGCTAACCTTAATCGGAAATCGAAGGGGAAAAATCAGATAAAAAACCAGCGGTGTTTAATTAAGCCAGCGCAATCCATCTACGGCTCAGATAGAAACAATCTTCATTCGAAGATATCATCTCTAAGAATTCGGTGAAGCGATTCGATAAAAGCCCCCGCTGATTGGACTTCGAAAGAAACGGAGGAGTGCTCGCTTTTTTTTAGGTCTGAAATTCGAAGGAAATGTTTTTATTTTTTACAGAGAGAGAAAGAGAGGTTAAGATAGTGAGAGAGATAAAGTGCGCAAATTTTTAATGTGAGTTTACTGTTGAAAAATACGAAATTTTTAGTATTTATACTGTTTTTGTCGTTAGTATGCATCTGTACTCCCATTTCTAGAGAGAGAAATGGAGGGATAGGGCCAATGAGAGGGCGCCAGCGTGGCGCGGTGGTGGGTTTGGCGCTGTAAACCCTAGCCAGACGAAGGCTGGCGCGTGTTGAGCGGCGACGGTCGAGCCAACGGATGGTCCACGCACTTGGGCGAGATCTGATTGGGCGTGGGGGGACGCGCGGTGGTTGCGCAGGTGGGGGTGGGAGAGGGATTTTTTCTGAGAAATAAAAAGAGAACCCTAAATTGTGTGGTAATAAAGAGAGTGGTAAAGCTGGGGATAACCCTAAAAGGGTGAGGCAATTTCAATTTGGGGAGTAACTAATTTACCAACACTCATACGTAAATAATGAATGGGAATTAAATGTAGTTAGGTTTGAAAAGAATATTTTTAGGGTTTTTTAATCTTTACCTCACACTCTTCGTTGTTCTTTTAAAATAATTATACTGAATGTGGCGTGGGAAGTATAAATGAGTAAATGGAATTTTCGTGTGAAAATAAAATAAAATAGCTTCTTTTATTAAATATGAGTACGTAAAAACAATCGTGTTTTTCGTATTTAATATTTTTGCTTTGAGTAAGGAATTACATGCATCAATGATGATGGGGCCCACGTAATGTGCATTCATGTAAATAATATTATTCGCAAATACCAAGATTTGGAGGAAAGTGTGTAAATGGAAATTGTTGTTTTTATTTTGAAATTGCATGAGAGCGCAGGCCACATATAGATGTCATGTCAATAGATGAGGCTTTTTAATTTTTATGTGAGGGTGTAAATTTAATTTTGTTTTAAATCATATAGTGGTGTTTATCATTCAAAGTGATGCAGCCTTTAGCGTCGGTTATTTATACATAAGCCTAACATTTATTGTTAAAAATAGACTACGAAAAAACTATCTGCATTAATCCTACGTATATTTTTGAATTTTTGGGGTCAAAATAGTATAATTAAAAAATATACTACCACTACTATTTATTTACTCATTTTTTTTGGCTTCATAGATGATGGTGCGAGCATGCATATATCTGGATTTACACGTAGTCTCTCCTAACATTTGTCGAAATTTACAAATTTTGTTTAAAATTATTTGCATAGGTATTCCAAAAAATATAAATTATATATGGACGAGGAATCAAGAGAACCAATTCTTACGTTGGTACGTGCATATAAAAGCTCGTATACAAAAAAAAAAGTAGTATTTAAAAGCTAAAGCTAACGACATTAAAAATAATTATAACTAAGGAATGTCATAATTCAATAATATGTATCGATATTATATTTGAAAAAAGTGTTATCATGTGCGTACAAAATAAATATTCATTAATTCATATATTGTGTGAGTGAATGATGCATTAAGCGTGTATTATAGCCTATATAAATGTTCCACAATTATATATATACCCCACTTGCCATTGTCGCACGTTACAAAATTGAGTCTAGGATGATTTTGGATCGATGCTCAGTTGCTCACTATATATCCATCAAAGAATTGTAGAAGGGCTAGTTGAAAATGGTCGTCGGCAATTAATGGCAGATAAATACGAGGGAAAATAAATTAAATAGTCATAATCGCATTTCAAAATTAGTAGAAGACGGTAGGTATGTAAAAGTATTTAAAATTATTAATTTATTAGTATTTTTTATGATTTTTACTAAAATAACTTGGTACAGCAAGTCATAGTATTAATATATGTAAATATGAGTGTTATCATATGTTAATTAGGGTTTAAAACGATACTCACTCCATCCCAACTGAATTAAGTCGGTTCTTTTTTGGGATATCTCAACAAAGTTGAGTCATTTTCTTTTTCGATAAAAACAAAACATTTAATCACTCTTACTTTATTTCATCATCTATTTTACTCTCTCTCATCTCTCCTACTTTTTTTTCTTCTCCTATTTTATTTTACGCTCATTTAATATATTCAACATAATTTCTTAATCTTCATGTCCAAAAATTTTGTACTAATTTACTCCTTCCGTCTCAGATAATTCGTCTCAGTTTTCCATTTCGGTCCGTCCCACATAATTTATCCCACTTCACTTTTACTATTTTTAGTAGTGGACCTCATATTCCACTAACTCATTCCTACTCACATTTTATTATAAAACTAATATATAAAGGTATGACCCAAATTCCACTAACTTTTTCAATCTACTTTTCATTACAATTCTTAAAACCCGTGCCCGGTCAAAGTGACCCGAATTATCCGAGAAGGAGGGAGTAATTGATACGAAGAGAGTAAGAAATAAGCCTATCACGAGTTCATCATGACCCTTAGATCTTGCAATCTAGCTGTTTAAATCATCTCCACGTGGCCGCTATTTTTATCATTTTTAACGAATAAGGATAGTTAAATTACTTTAGCATACAAAAACATATAAAGAAGATCCTAAACATGCTTACAAAAAGAATAAAGAATTTATGTTTTAGGATTTGTCGAATGCTTATATCTTCTCCATATGTCAGATTACTTCGATCCAACCTTATAACTTTTAACTTATTTCCAATATAACATTATGATTTTTACAGTAGTTGCTGGAATCTATGCCCGGTCAATGAACTTTGACCAATTATAATTTCAACGAGATATTTAATTTTGTGAAATTAAATAATATAGTGTCGATCTACGTTCGGAGTAGATGACCGTGGTATATTTATTTTCTCAAATCCGATTCCCGGTGTGTGAGAAATAATGGATTAAAGTTGTGCAAAATTGCAAATTTAATGAGCTATGAGAGAAGCTTAGGGAATAATTAAGAGAGTTAATTATCCCATATTGGAAGTTACAACCTTATTAAACTAGTACTCCCTCTGTCCCATTAGAAATGCAATGTTTTCCTTTTTGGGTTGTCCCACTAAAAATGAAACATTTCCTAAAATGGAAGTATCACTCTCTCTACTTTTCCCTCTCTCTTACTTTACTCTCTCTTCATTAACTCACAAAACAACACTGTATAAAATCCCGTGCCGGAAACCAAATGTTTCATATTTATTGGGACGGAGGGAGTATTTAATAAGAAGGATTATTACATGGAATAATTATAGTGGACTAAGATGGGCTGTAAGAGCCCACACGCGCGCGCACGCGCGCCGCCCGCGCCCGCCGCGAGCCTCGAGCCTCGAGCCCGAGCCCGAGCCCGAGCCCGAGCCCGTGCCCGTGCCCGTGCCCGTGCCCGTGCCCGTGCCCGTGTCCTTGTCCTTGGATCTTGGCAATTGGTCTTTGGTCTTTGGGCTGTTCTTTGGGCCTGGTCGTGGGCTTAGTTGCGGGCTTGGCCCAAGTCTAGTTCTTTTTAGACCATCACCGTTTCCACGTCAGCGAGCCAAGCGGGATGCCACCTCGTGGCTGACACGTGATAGTCCACGTCGTGGACTCAGCCTCTCTAGCTCTGAGTGCGTAACGCCCGAACGTTACAGCTCGTAACCGACGACCGTTACGGTCTATCATTAATGACGGCCATTATGGCCGTTGACCCCCTGCAGTGGACTGAGCCTATAAATAGGCTAGCCATTCTAGCATTCTCTACATCAGAAACTAGAATCCACACTCTGCATCATACACTCTCTCCTCCCTCTGCGTTGTTCTTCGTCGAAGCTCGCCCTCTCCTCCATCCAAGCCACGGAGCTAAGGCCGATAATGGAAGCCGCTTCACCGTAGACGTAGCCGTTTTATCTTTGGGGACGAAACGCCAATCCGAAGAGCACTACCGGGGCGTATCTCGTCTTGCGGAAAGAGGACTCCTCGACTCGGCTTTTCCAGTTTATTTGTTTCGAATCTTCTTTGTAATTTCGTTTCAGTTACTTAGCTCTTGTATTCCTTCTTGTAAGTCTCTAATCCAACAATCGCAAGACGAGATATAACTTGCTTTTGAAGGAATTTGGACATAACTGAACCTAAAACTTTCGAAACCTTTAATCACCTTTGCTGGAGATGTCGACCGAATCAAACTCTGCCGCTTCCACCACTCCG
>NC_062970.1:38089088-38140067 GCF_023119035.1 Salvia hispanica
AGTTAAGCGGGCTGTCAGGCTTCTGGATGACCCATCAACGCTATTATAGCCCTACAGACCGACTGCAATGTCCATGCGGGGCTTGATAAGGCTAATTTCATGCATCGGTTATGTGATGAAAAGTCACCATTTACTGGGTCTAACACAAATTTTAAGCCAGGTGTGTGAAGGAATTCGCCAGGTCCAGGAATAACTGAAGGCAGTGGACCAGCGAAGGAAAGAGGCGGAAAGTGAGCAGAATCAAGAAGAAAATGGCTAGACGAAGGGAGTCCAGAAGCTGGACCCACTTCCACGCCTATATAAAAAGGAGCATGCAACACACGAAATATACATGATTTAGCTCTCAGCTCACACACACACTCACACACTTGGGAAAATGGGGATTCTGGGGTAGTTTATAGGTTCATTTTCGAGAAATTCTATGGCAACACCGTCCTCACACAGGGCGAAGATACAATTGTTTACGTTTCAGCTTTTGCGCTTTTATTTTCGTCAAACTTCACCGTTTTTGAAGTCGATTGCTCGTTGCTACTTATCGTTTATCTATGAATTTTATTTTACGTCATGATGGTGTTGATTTTGTGCTGATTTACGTTGATTCTATGTTTTGAGGTTTTATTTTGGAGGTTGATTGTTGTTCTCTGCTTGGATGTTTCTATACTTATCTGGGAAATTTGTTGTTGATCTGTGGTGAATCGGCGAATCTGCAGTTATGGTGATGATTTTGATCGGAGTTTGTCTCGGATGCTTGGATCCGGAGTGGATTTAGCATCCGAAGTGTGGATCTAAACAGGGGAACTGAGTAGTGCATGGATTTTTGATTTTTTGCTTTCAATTTTTACTTTACTTCGTCTAGTAGCCGTAGATCTGCTTTAGTTTTAACTATTCTTCGTTTTGTTGCCTTTAATTCCATCTGCTTCGTTTCGATTTACGTTCTCGCTTTGTTTTTACTGGTTGTTTCATGCCAAATGTTGGAGAAGATGATGTCGTTGTTAGTTGATCCTTTAGTTAGTTATTTTTCAGCCTTTCATCTGCTCTACCTTTTCAGAAGATGGTCCCCACCTTCAGTTGTTTTCCAGGCTAGGTAAATTTAGGAAGTAGTTCTTTCGATCCAGTTGTTAGAGTAGCGTATTTTAATTACCAAGTCTAGGATAAAAAGCTCAACCCTAAATTGCGTGGCAGCAGCCAACACAAAAATAGTCCCCAAATCCTTGAACATGTTTACTTGCGCATTCATCTCTGTGGATTCGATCCCTACTTCCACGTACTAGTTTCTTTTAGCTAAACGGGTTGAGGGTTTTTGAAGAAGGAGTTAAGGAAGTGATTGTGTGCCCGACGACAGGTAGCTCAAGGTCCTCTGAGTTCCTAGACCAGTGTCTAGCGGATTTCTTGGACCGAGGGTTTTCTTCAGTATTTTTTTTAGAACACGCTTTCACTAATCATCATTAGCTTCTAGACACTCCAAAAAGAAAAGAGGACTCTTCAGGGCTCCAAGCATTCTTCAAGATATCAAGGCAAATCTCACCCGTATGCATAAATTGAAGGAAACAATATCATAACCAGAGCAATTGTATCAAATTCTATTGTCTAATCATAAGTGTGGGGAGAAACTACGTCTTCTAATTATAAAAGCCAAGCTTACAAACTAGGAACCAACGAGTTAGGAAGCGTTTCACCACGAATAATCCAGCAGTGCATACACGAGGAATACTACAATTCGCTGAAGAAATAGGAACTATGTCTAAAGTCATTCCTTTGTCTTTCTAGAACCTATCTATAAGAGCATCCATAGTGCCGGCCAGCCGACCGACTAGCCGATTCGCGGAGCTGGCCAATCGGCTAGCCGAACCATTGCAATCGGCCAGCGGCGAATCGGCTAGAAAATCGGCGTGGGCTAGCCGATTCAGTGGCGCTGGCCGATGCGCTGGCCGCCATTGTGGCGTGCCGATCGGCCAGCGCCTATTTTCATTTTTTTTTGGTTTTTTTTTTGAAAACCTATATATAAGCGATTTTAGTTTCATTTTTATTTGCACCACTTGTTTTAACGAGTTTTCTCTCTCTCTAACTTTCTGTACAAGAGCATCATTGAGCGATGAGTAACGCGGGTGGTAGCGGTGGTAGTAGTGGTTGTAGCGGTGGTAGTGGTGGGGATGCTAAGGAGTACGAACGGCGGATGAACGAGGTTATGGAGGCCTACATGAACCGCGAGATGGAGCGGTACATGCGACGGGTGGAACAGCAGGCGGTACCTCGCCCTCCATCGGTTGTCCACCACCGAGCAGTGATAGATTGGGATCACGTAGCTGCACATCAGCGGCTATATGACGACTACTTTTCGGAGAACCCGCGGTTTCCCGCACACATGTTCAGGCGGCGTTTTAGAATGCGCAGGGGAGTTGTTTATGCGTATCGTTGACGCTTTGGAGCGTCGATATATGTGTTTCCGCTTCAGGCACGATGCGGCTGGCAGACCCGGCCATACCCCTATCCAAAAGTGCACGTCGACAATCAGACAGTTGGCCTGTGGAGGCGCGGCAAACATGTGGGATGAGTACCTCCACATCGGTGAGACGACTTCTCTGCAATGTCTGAAGTTTTTCTGTCAGGGCGTGATAAAGATTTTCGGTGAGCAGTACCTTCGAAGCCCTACTCCCCAAGATTGTCAGAATTTGATGCGGATGCACGGGGAGCAAGCATGGGTTCCCCGGGATGTTAGGCGGCATAGATTGTATGCATTGGGAGTGGAAGAAGCGTCCCGACTGCCTGGAAGGGGGCCTACACGACCGGCTACAAGTCAAAGAATCCCACGATGATCCTCGAGGCCGTAGCGATTACCGGCTATGGATCTGGCATGCGTATTTTGGGGTAGCCGGGTTGAACAACGACCTCAACGTCCTGAACTCATCGCCCCTCTTCAACGAGAAGTGTCGGGGCATCGGTCCAGCCGTCTCATTTGTGGCCAACGACAACCGGCATGATATGAGCTACTACTTGGCGGATGGGATATACCCTAGGTGGCCTGTATTTGTGAAGAAGACACGCAAGTGATGAAAGGAAGGCCTACTTTGCGGAACGGCAGGAGTCGGCGCGCAAGGACGTGGAGCGCGCATTTGGTGTGCTCCAGTCTCGATGGGCGGCAATTAAGGGTCCAACGCGTTTGTGGGATGTCAAATGCGTTTCTAAAATAATGTACGCCTGCATTATCATGCACAACATGATCGTCGAAGACGAAGGCGTACAACTCACTAGTTGGGCCAATGACGATGAAGCCGGTCCAAGCCACGGAACGACCACCCCTAGCGTACGACGTGGGGTACCTCTCGATGAAGCGTTGGCTGCCTCGAATATGCCGACATGCGCCAAGTGGAAGCTCATATTCAACTCCAAAAGGATATAATTGAAGAGTTGTGGGCACGGAGGACTGCACGGCGATAGGTTTTTTTCTTTTTTATGTAATTTTTTTTTATCTATGTACGTTTGTTTTTATCTATGTATTTTTTTAAAGGCAATTAATGGATTTTCTCATATATGTCTCGTAAATTTAATTCCGTAATTTAATCATAATTTTAATTCCGTAAATATAGTATTTTTTGAATTATTTTTATTGCGGCTGGCCTATGGCTGGCCTAAATCTGATGTGGCAGGTGAATTTTTAGTGTTGCTGACGTGACAGGGAGAGAGAGTGGCTGGCATATGGCTGGCCTAAAGCCATTGTGGATGCTCAAGTACGTCCTAGTTTTTTCATGTCGGGAGCCTGTGCTTTTCCATCTTTCAGACACCACCACTTGACTCAGCATTGTCCCGACACATGATAACAGTCAGAGATACTTAGCTTGACCAGTAACAACAAATCAACCAACAATGGTATGGAAAAGGCCTATCAACTACAAAACCAAGACTATATATCATCATGATCATAATAAAAAAAAAAAAAGAAAAAATCATTTCATACTTGTTGAACCCCAAATCCAACCTCTTATTGAGCAATATCATTCAGCAATTAACCGGCTAATTGAGCAAAAAACAGCATGCAAACAGACAAAAACTTGATTAGGAGCTCTATCAAGTGCTCCATTTCAGCAGTTCCACTCCATCGTTAGTTATACACATCACTTCCAACACTAACATTACTCAATCGAGAAAAAGACTTTATATAACTACAGAAATCACCAAACATTTCATGCTCATTGCCATTAAACAATCACGCAATACAATAGCAAGAAACATATCTATTGAAACTACAGCATCTACGACAGTCCAAGACAAGATAGACTACCTTGAAATGCACATTAGGGTGGAAGATCTTAGTCAAAAACCGAACTTGAGGGGGCTGCAGAGGATAATGCTCAGGCACAGTGAATACAAGCTGGAAAATTCCACCTTCATGAGGATGGCCCCTAAACACACACCAACAAAATCAACCAACTGATTCAAATATTCAAATCCTCAATGTTTCTTGTTCCTTGAATGAAAACGTGGGAAATCCAAACCACCTTTATAAGAGCTGTCCATTTAAATATATTTGATTCATCACACACCAATTGATTATCAGGATCAGCTGATTTATCTCTCTGCACTTCTTTGTATTCCTTGAAAAGCCTAGCCCTAGACGCCTAAATCCGAACATTTGATCAAATTCACTAAAACACAATTGAAAGCAATGAATTGAAGTTCAAGAGAGCAAAACTAACCTGCATTATGAGGCCTAATAATTGAAATTAATGCGCCCTCAATGATATAATAAGAGCTGCATTAAGTCGAGATTATCATATAGCCTCAGCAATTGAGTTACTCCATATAAAATCCAACAACTCATCACCATACATGATACATCCCCAGAATAAGAAGGAAAAAAAAAAAAAAAAAGTTATTCTTTATGGGCGGAGAAATTCCAGATGTATTATGAAACAGTTTTCTCAAACCGAATAAACAGAGACGGAAATTCTTGAACCCCATATTACATCTACTTGCTCTAATTAGAAACAAATTGGGGGGGGGGGAATCGGAATTTTACTGTTTAAGGCGATCAAGAAATTGGAAACTCAGCGTTAAACTGATAAGAGTAAAGGCCAAACGTGGTTCATAACATATAGCCGTTTTATCAATTTGGTCATTAACATTATCATTTTGATTATTTGGTCCCTCACAAATAAACTCAGACCCGAATCGGTCCTCACAACCGTCAAAAAATAGACGGTGATTGCAATTTGACTATATTAAATTACTAATGATAATTAATTATACCTAATTATAATTCTTAATTCCTATTAAATTATAAATTATTTATTTCATTTTGCAACTGATACTATCTTTTTTTTCCAATTTTACTAATAGGAAAAGAATTATAATTAGGTATAATTAATTACCATTAGTAATTTGACGGCTCTGTTAAGTGAGGATCGATTTGGGTCCGAGTTTATTTGTGAGGGACCAAATAATCAAAATGATAATGTTAAGGACCAAATTGATAAAACGATCATATATTAGGGACTATATTTGACCTTTACTCAACTGATAATCAAGAGAGGAAGCAAACAAAAGAGAAATTGGTGTTTAATTGATTTCTGTATTTTCAAAGCTTATTTATTTATAGTCATTAAAATTCTTTTTGCGCTTCATTTGAAACTTGTGTTTTGTATACAACAATATTTTAATCAGTTTTCAGACAAAGGCGATTCAGTGTTCAAAACAAGTTTGATATTCTACTTTAATGCATCTTTATTTTAGTTTTTGAATTGAAATTTTAAAATTGTCAATGACAAAAGAAATTCCCTACTGTTTTTTTTTTTAATTTTAATTACAATTTTTTGTTGATAGTTCTTCATTTTCCTAACATATTTATTTCTCAATCTTTGCAATTTTGTCATAATTTTCAGGAGCACTATTGATTATTGTCTGTACTCCGTAATACTATTATTAATCTTGAAACAAGTTAAAAAATACCGCGGGTATTATCCAAAATTTCCCTCCGTTAATAATGGTGCCACTGAAATACACTAAGTAAGTTTAAACAACCTTTTCACTTCCATTACAAACATATAATGTGTGATTTATACAAATAATAACGTCGAATTGTACTTGCATTACAAAAAATAATGTGTGTGTGAGAGAGATACAGAGGGAATGAGGGATGGGGTCAATGCAGGCGGCCAATACAAACAATGCGTATCAAACAAATAGAAATACTAAAAAATGAGCCAGAAATGGGTAAAAAAGGAATTATGATACAGAGCAGGTGTCACAAACTCCTAGTTCAACCTACTGTGGCTTTTGCTGGTTTGAATATGGTGATGTCAACAAGGTCTTTGAAGAGCTTGTCCTCCGGCTTCATCGGCTTTCCAGACGGAACATAAGCCAGTGCCGATGCATTGTAAGAAGTTGCACCGCTGTCCCTCAGTGACAAGCCAGACATATTCTGTTCGAGATACTGGGCATTGTGCATCTGCTCCGGGCTATAGCCATATCCGTAGCTGGCCATTTGGTTGTTGTACATCTGTTGGGAATATGTGTACCCCATGTGTTCAAATTGCATTGGTTGATGATACACGCCCATGGGTGGTTGCATGCCCCCCATCATCTGGTTGCTGAGGTGGCTTGGATACATATATGGTCTGACCACCGGGTTATTTGACTCTGTTTCGGGCCGTGGGATGTAGGCCCCACTAGGCAAGGGCTGGAAGCCGTTGGCTGCTGCTTGTGTAACTTGTGATTCTTGAGGTTGGCTAATGGCTGAGATGCTGTTGTCCAGCTGGGCTTCCCAAGGAGGAGGTGGAAAAGCACTGCTACTTTCAGAACCTATCAATAGAAATATATGAACTCAGATTTTTGCAGAAGAAAAAACTGTGTTCATCCACTCCAATTAGGGTTCATCAATCTCCGATTATGGTTTTATTAATCCCCAATTAGGACATATTAATCCCAACTTAGGCTCTAATTAGGATGGAGTGTGCTTCCTCTGAGAATGAGAGTTGATCCCAAAAAAAGTGGACAGAAACAAACAAACATGATAGCATCAAACAATAAGTTTAGATCACGGCTTGTTAGATTCACACAATGGGATCTTCCAGCCGGAGAAATTTCAATAGTTACCATATATTGGTGAGTCTGGCAGTTGTTGCTGGTTCGTCTGGCCATTCCATGTGAAGGCAGGTCCTTGCGAGTAAGTCAACTGGTCATGTTGAGCTACCAATGGACTTGAAGCGCTTCCGTTAGGGGGTAGAGACGGTTGTGGAGATTGACCACTACTTTGTTGCTGAAAAGGAGGCAATGAAGAATAGGCTTGCCCATTGGGATTTAAGGATTGAATGTCACTCTGTGGATACATATCGACCAGAGCAAGAATATTCTTCTGGGATGCAACTGGGCTCGGCGGCTGAGGCTCCGTCAATGGAACAAGTGCCAGAGAGTCTGCTGTCAGCAAGTTGAAATCATCTCCGCTCAAAAGATCAACTTTTGCTGTAGTTGTCAATTGGTTATTAGTTGCTGGAGGAGCAGTGAGTGTAAGCAGCAACTGTCCCTCTAAATTACTTTCGGACATCGATCTGAAAGCGATAATTGCGTCTTAAATGATAGATACAACCAAATTCAATCTCAAACAAGTTGGGAAATTCCGACATCAAAATATTTCATAGTTGGCCAGCTGAAATTACCCTTTTTCTGATTGTTTATCACCAGTGTCAATGAGAGGAGCATCAATGTTGACCAAGGCTTGAGCAGGTTCAGGTTTTTTGTTCTCTGATTGAACAGGGATAGAGCCAGAAGAAATTAATTCATGTTTAGCCAAAATACGTTGCAAATCATCGTTTAGAGCGAGTCCTTGACATAATAGCGATTCATCCCTACATCATAGAAACATTGAAAGGGCCTTTAATCAAACCACAAGTATGATCATGCACAGCCACATCATTAGCAGGATGCTTAGTCAAAGACAGCTTTAATGTATTTTGGGCAGTTTCCATACATTTGTGCATCACACAACATGCATTGAAGTACAACATTGAGCTCCTACAAAATAATTTTATACCCATATTGAAAACTAGAAACCACAGGTCTTACGTTGTTGAGTTAACAAGATGTACCACTCTAAGCTTATAGGTACGGCATTTTTTCACCAGATCAATAATGAGATCTTGCTTTACATCCTGCCACCAAGAAAACAAAATTAAAAAAAGAATTTTTAAAAAAATTTAAAAAGAAATTCTTAAAATTTCATAATACTATATTTAAATTAGTCTGTAACATGGTAGCCATTAAGCAGCCAATTTCGCTTCCATGAGACCAGCATAAAGAGGTAATTTGGACTAAGCTATGCCAGCTGTAAAGACTGACGGTCAGATATTCAACATAACCAAGTATAATTCATCATACCTCTTTGTTATCAGGGCCTATAGTGTTCAGCATTTCAGCAAGGCCATCCAAAATACCGCGTGCATTTTCAATTTCTGTCGGGCTAACATAGAAAGATCTACCATCAACTTTTTACACGGATAATTTCCAATCACAAAGACAATAAAAAGATGCTAATAGAGGTATGAAAACCATTAAATTACTCTGTAGTTTCAATTCTGAAAATATCAGATAAGGCCACCAGGTATTTAAGGACTTGCTAAAAACTCTATTCAGATAGGGAGAACTTAAGAAAAATGCACCTCAATGTTGGAAATTCAGGTTCAACAGATGAATCAGCTGGAGGCGGTCTAGACTCAGAATTACCGATATTATGTAGGTTAGATGGCGGAGCAAAAACAGGTATTGACGTCTCAGAAATTCGGGGGAAAATTGCTCCGAGGCGCTGGAAAAAGGCCACAGGTTGCAGAAATAAGCAACATCGGATATGTTGGACATGAAAAAATGTAAACCACCAAGCAATGCGTAAGTCATGAATATGCTAGCGCCACATACCAACAACTCTTGATAAGCTGCAAAGTATTGGGTATATCTTGCCCTTGGTCCTCCAAAGGCTTCTTGCCAAGTATTTATTAATATTAATATCTTCTCTTTCACATGAAAGTCCGGCTGTAACAAGGAATTTTGAGTCATTAGAAATTCTAACAACTTTTGGAAAGGAATCTAAGGGCCACAATCGTGACTAACTACCTTCTTCTTCGCAATTTTCACCATCTCACGTGGCAACTCCCTCTCAGCAACAAGCATATGGACAATATCACCACAGTTCTTAACAATTGTCTCCAATAACTAGAACACAAAACAAGACCCCAATTATTAACATTTCATCAACTGCAGGAAATCAGATACATTTCCCATAAAGGTTCTTTAGTTGTGGATAATTCTTTCAACACTTTTAAGTCATAGGGTAAGAACTCTTCTACTAAATGTTTTTAAGGAAATCTTTATTGCCGTGTATAACTTAATAGAAATGAGAATTGATGATTGAGCTATGCACGTGTACTCTCAATTTGCACCCTAATTTTGACTTTTAGCAATTATGGTTACTGTTACTACAGGACCAGCAAAATGTTAATGAAAGAAAAGTCAAGCTTACAGTCAGGGCAAGGAGCTGGACTTTGGGCCGTTTGCTACGTAGGCGATTCTTTATACCTTTTACAACATCTTTTGCTTGTCTGATACAAACAAGAGAGACCATGAGCTCACAGAAGGAATGTGCTATGCTTTCGCAATAAAAACAACTAGAATGCACATAAAGAGGTGAAGCTACAAATTCACAAATTTCTAGCATTCAGCATGAATGAAAGAAACTAAATCAGTTCAATTATCATGGTGATATAGATCCTCCCAGATCTATAGATAGCTTCCCCCTTCCAAATCCAATAGTGCAAAACCAACTACCTTATACCTCAATTTTTCGTTACACACTCTGGAATACAAACTACTCAGGCAACATAAATTATTTTAACTAATCGTCAAAAGGAAAGTAGGTCACTTGATCATCTATTCATATCAATATGATACATTATGATGCGTAACATGACTTCAAACTGTAGTAGACATCCTAAAATTATAAACGAGATCAATCAGTAGTTCAAGTCGGTGACATTCTAAAATCATCATGAACATCTCCATTTCTGCTGACTAGCTAAATCAACACTTCTAATCATTCCAAACACAATTATGAAGCTTGATTTCCATTTAAAATCAAATCAAATGCAGACTAACGCAAAAAGGATGCTGGAAAAAAGGAAATCCAAGCAATGATTACACTAAAAACTAGTATATGCAACTTGAGAGAATTACGCGGGATCCGCATTGCAAATATCGCAGATCTCGATATTTCTCGCCCAATCTGGACCGATCAGCATGTCGCTCGTTGCTCTTTCCACCATTGCATTCACCATTTTCGCTGCAGAATAATATCTCTCGCCGGATAAATATTATTGATCACAACCGGAGCCGCCGCGACACCGCCGGCGGAACCAGTCACGAAATACCGGCGACGCCCTCGGAGATTATACTATAATTTGAACTAAATAATTTATTTATCGAAGGCGTCAGATCGCAGTCTTTTATCAAATGTATTGAGATCCTTTATGAATTTGGTATGAGAAAAATATTTAAATATTCTGTATATAATATTGGTAGAGCTTATTATATTTATATTTAAAATTCATTACCACTTACCTGTCAACTGTTGCACTAGCATTCTGCTAAGATGTCGGTGTATAATTCAACTCTTAAAAATAACGTTGCACTCTCTGCCCTCCTTGTTTTGGCTGTCAATTCACTTTTTAAAAAAATATAACTATTCTTTTCACATATTTTCTTTTTGTAATTTATGACTATGTTTTTTACTTTAATTATTTCTTCCTTATCTACTCTACTCTATTACTATCTCTTAACTATACTTAATTACTACCCCCTCCGTCCCACAAGAATATGCATTATTTTCTTTTTAGCATATCCCACAAGAATATGCATTTTCCAATTTTGGAAAGTCTTTTATCACTAATGAGGTGAGACTCATTCTTCACTAATAATACTTTAACTACTTTTTTTCTCTACTTTTTTCTTACTTTACCAATTTCACATTAAAAGCCATGTCAAACCCAAAGCGCATGTTCTTTGGAGTACTTTATTAGTAATTAGTAGTAGTATTTCATTCGTTCTACAATAAAAGTCACATTTTGTTATTTCTGTCCATACTACAATGAGAATCTGATTTCATTTTTACCATAAATGATAAGTATATCTCGCTATCTACTAATTCACTTCACTCACTTTTTTTAAAAATCAATATAAAAAGTGAGCTGCTTCATATTCCAATATTCTTCTTTTCACCCCACCATTTTTACACTTCTTAAAACATATGCATACATCAAATGTAATCCTTATTGTGGGATCTTCTTAAAACATATGCATACATCAAATGTAATTCTTATTGTGGGATGAAGAGAATATTAACTTAAATCATTAAGTATCATTTTCTTAAATATTTTATTTAACCTGTTTAATTAAATACTAACTAATTTAAAATTATATTATGACTTTTAGCATATTAAAATTCTATCATTCAATAAAAGTTATCAATACTCTAATTTGAATTTATTTGTGGTAAAGTAAAAAAAGGGCGAAAAAATATGATTTTAGTGAAAAATGAATATCATCATTTAAGATGAAGAAAATTCTTAACATTTATAAAAAAATCATAATTTTAAAAACAGACAGAAATAAAAATAGTTCACATTTATAAGAGATTTTTACTTGAAAAATTGACCAAAGGAAAATGTTACTGTATCACAGTCAATATTTAAAGAATATTATGAAAATTACAAAATTTGACAGTGAACGTCTCTATTAATTAAAGTAAGCTCTAAATTAAACAGATGACTTGACCTAGGAATCAATAGAGAGAGGAAATTAGGCAGATAGAGAAATAAAGGAGAGAAGCCAAAGCAAAATCCACCATTGTTCCCTACTGAGAGAGGAGAGTTGAAACACTCCCTCTCAACACAATCGTTTGAAGAAAACGTCGGATTAAACTGATTGAATTGAGAGGAAAATCATGTTGAGACTGTGGAAATGGTACCAGAATTGTTTAGCGACGCATCCAGTAAAAACGCAGGTGATTAGCTCCGGCTTCATTTGGGGGTTGGGCGATATTGGAGCTCAAGCCGTCACGCACTCCACCATCAAGCCGCAAAAGCATGTGCGTTGTCATTCCTATTATTATTGTCATTTCCTTATCACATGCGAGGTTTTTGCTAGGGGTTTTGGTTTTGATGATTTTAATTGCGCGTTTTTGTTTGAATTTTTTCAATAGGGGAACTTGTACAGTCTGTATTTCGCTTACATTTTTAGGGTTTAATGGAATACGATGCTAATTGGTGTTTACTGTGAGAAACCTGCGTTTGCATGCTCATCAATTTGGTTTGGTCATTTGGTGATGAAATGGTTATTATTTCCCTATTTTTATGTGACTTTGTTTACTTGTATTAGTCGTTGTATGTGGATTTGTATGAAACTTAGTAAAGGATTGGTTCGATTCTGATAAAGAGAACTTCGATAGTGTTTGTTGTCGAAGGTTGTTCGGCTACTTGGCCCTGATATTGCACACAAATGCTATTGGTTGACAGCATATCTATGATAGTGAAGCAATGGTGTATCGCTGTTTAGAGGTTTATTCTCCCATAATCTACTTGTTGAATCATGCTCTTCATGTTATTTTCGATCTCTTATCCAACAGAAGGTGGGAGTGTTCTGCTGCTTGAACTTTTGCACTGTGAAATACGTTTTCCTGTAATCTTAGTGTAACACTTGATGATAATCGATATGGATTCATCCTATTACTTATTTCATGGCAATGGATGAATCAGTATTTATGATGCTAGCAATAATCTTTACTATGATCAAACTAGATGTTGTAGAGTGTTTCTGAACATTCTTAAAACACCCCTATATCTCTTAACAGTGTAGACAATAGTATTATGTGGTTCTGCTTCTTTGAAGGTATTAAGCTGCTTCCCAGCAGAGAATAATGAATAGAACATAAAATTCATAAATGGGCTGTTCCTCCGTTTCATAAATATGATAGGTGGATCAGGCTTTGCGAATTTGGGGTTTGATTTTAGGTTTGATATGTTGTTGATTTGTTGGGGAAATATGGCTCCCTCATTCTTCAATTAACAATGGTATATCCTTGCTCACTTCTCCAGGATGAACATAAAGAATTAAAGATCAATTGGAGACGAGTGGCCACCACAACCATGTTTGGTCTTGGATTTGTTGGTCCAGTTGGTCACTACTGGTCAGTACTTTACCTATTTCCCGCATTGTTTTAGGAAAGTTGTATTTTTACTTTTTACTTGTAGTATAAACTCTTACATATGCTCAGTTTGAATATACTGGTGGATATACTCTATTCACTTCAACTGCATGGCCCAGCCATTAATGACAAGCATACAACTGTTACCATATTTGACTCTGTTGCATTCTACTTAGTTCACTAAAGAGACGCAAACTATTTTCCATTATGACTTACTTGTAGAAAAACATTGAAATGCACAGGTTGTGCACACTAGTTTTTTTTCTCACTACTGTACAGTATCAGTGTATGTCAACAAACGAGAAACCAGCAATGGGCATATTTCTGTATCATCTTCGGGATACTTGAGCACAACAGTATTGTCCTATATCTCATCTGTATGTCACTATGGCTGGTAACTGTCAATGACACAGCCCAGAATTGTAGGGAAAAATGTTGGATGACAATAATGTTATTTATTTTTGTCTGCCATGCAGGTATCAAGGGCTGGACCGCATCATTAGGGTGCGGCTAAAGCTACAGCCAAATTCTTTCCGTTTTGTCGCTTCAAAAGTAGCAGCTGATGGTATAATCTTTGGGCCCTTGGATTTACTCGTGTTCTTCACTTACATGAGCTATTCCTCGGGCAAAAGTACTGCTCAGGTTAAAGAAGATGTCAAGAGAGATTTTCTCCCAGCTTTGATTTTGGAGGGAGCAATATGGCCAGCTGTTCAGGTTGCCAACTTCCGATTTGTCCCTGTTCATAACCAACTTCTTTATGTCAACCTATTCTGTTTGCTGGATAGCTGCTTCCTTTCGTGGATTGAGCAACAACAAGACGCCCCTTGGAAGCGATGGTTGAAATCTAGTATCTCATTCAAGGAAGAGGGTCAAGGCGGCTGAATTCTTTTGTCCCTTCTTATAGCTTCTCATTGGGTTTTCTGATAAGCACCATTTTTGTCAGTGGAAAATCGAGCATTGAGCCAAGCTTTAAGAACACCTTTTAATGGTGGCTCGTATAGTTGAAGTGGGCATCCATGAAAAAGATTGTTCCCTCCAACAAGATGACCGACAAGTTCTCTCTCTTTTCTTGTTTATCATTTTTCTCTTATTTTTTTCCCTATGATAAATTTGTCGAACTTGGTAAAACAAGATTTGGTATTTAGGCAAATTCATGGTATTATCAAAATAGAACGTTATTTTCAGAAATAAGATTTGCTTCCATAACAATTTCAATTTACTAAGTTACTGTAAAAATATAACCAAGTCCAATAACATATTGGAGGAGCAGGACAGACAAGAAGACAACATAAATGAGCTATTTTTACAAGTATTGTACACAAATCGAATATTACAACTCTTTCTATTGTTCATCGTTTTTCCAGACAAAAATGGAACTAAAAATGTTGTTTAGAAGCCTAAGCAGAACCAAATTTGGCCAGCGCAGACTGGAACAACTCGGAGAATGCCTGTGACGTAGTCTGGTCATCGGCTTTGATCTTTAGTTGCACTTTACACGATGATGAGTTGATGATACACTCCACAAGATAAGCAGACGAACCATCTTCCTTCTGCGCGAAGAAAAAGAACTTGAAGTTTGGGGCTTGGCCACCTGATGCTATGCAGTTGATGGAGTGGCCTTGCATATGCTGAGGGAGGGCCTGAGGATTCATCATTCCCGCCACTCCTCGTGGATCTATAGAGGTTTCCTGAACGAAAAAATAACAAAAGGGCATCATCTATAAAAAGTGTAACAAGAGAAAAGTTATGGAAAACGCCAATAATAAGGAGAGAGCTTATTTCAAGTCTGGGCTGTTAATTTTCAACTTAAGCCTAATAAAGCCCCAAACCAAATCCATATACCCTCATCACAAGCATATTGGTAAAGAGGCAGCTATGAAGCTTCATAAACCTGGAATAAAGAAATGGGTTGTTGCCGCCATTTCTGCTGAAAAGCGTTTGCGTCTATGGAAGCTTTGGCATTAAGCAGCAAGGTAGGAGGAGCAGAACTGGGTGCGCCTGGCATTCCAAGACCGAATAGATCATCAATTGCAAAGCTAGCAGGTGGATGTACTGTCGATGGCTGGTCTATAGATACGAGATCAAAGTGGCCCTGAGAAGCACCAGCTGTTGTCGATGCATTGTAAGACGGGGCGCTATATGCAGAACCATTGTTTCCATAACCATGACCCTCTTCCTTCTCAGATGTACCCAATAATAAGTCCTTGTCATTTGCCTCGACTCTCTGAGCCACAACTGCAGCATCTGAAGGCTCAGTGCCAATAGATAGATTACCCAGTTCCTCTGAGAAAGCAAATTGGCCTCTGTGTTCCTTGTCAGTGAACATGTATGATGGCTGCAAAAATTGTGCCTGCATTAGTTAACGTGACCTGGCTCGATGCATACTTCTGAGTATACACATATTGGTTGTGCATTTACTCAGACAATCAGAAATACCTTTTGGTACGCGACAGAGAGACTGTTGAATTCATCGAAGATGCGATCTTTCATTTCACTACTTTGCGTATCTGCAAAGACTGAAACAGCTTGTTTTGGAGGGTTTACAATGCGCTCAGCAATAGAAACATCATACTTTAGAAGCCTATAGTACAAAAGAGCTCGATCGTGAACATCCTGCAGTAACCAAGATTTAGCAACCGTTCTAACATTAACAGAAGGATCGTAAACTTGAGCTAGACAAACCTGATGAAAATCAGCAACACCAGCTGCTAGAGCATCCCCAAGTGCCTTTTGAGTCTCTGGTGCTCTTCTCAAGAAGCACTTCATTACTGCTGTAAGAAGATGTAAGCGAACCTGTGTATCATATAAAAGTTAATTACTAGAGCACACGATAGGTTAATTGGGTTTAGGTTTTTTCTTATTCTACTGCATGTTTCAAGATGGCTTCTGCAATTGCAATTTATAATTGAAATATAAGAGCCAAAAAGCAATGTTTGAAGCTGAAACCACCTAGCAGAAAAAATTTAGGAATTAAATGAAAAACGACAATGAAAGAAAAAAAAGAAAGTGGCTTCTATTTACCTCAGCAGAGTCCTCCTCGTCCCAGTTCTCAACAAGGCCCTCCAGAATATAAGGACTATCTTGCATATCTTGAGCATATTCACCAAGCATCCAAATGAGAGCAGCTTTGGCTTTTGGTTCCTGAACATTTTTGCTGCTGATATTCCCAACAACTGCTATGCAGTCATGGCTCCACTGAGGATATTTTCTGAGTAGATCTTTCACAAGAACCTAGATATGTAACATGTTAAGCTCAAGCTTCTCCACGATCACATACATCCAAGGAATTGCCAATCCACAATAGTACATCTCAATTCTCAAGATTGGCAAATCGGCGTGGCCTAGAAAAGAAACTAGATACTTACAAGAGTTTCAGCAGTCACATGCTCTTTTTCCATTTCCAAGAACTGAAGCAGTCGATCAACAATTGCATTCACATCATATTGTTGCAAAGCAATTTTACCAACAGCTCGAATTGATTCCCTTGCCATTGAGATATCAACATTGGCAACATATTCACAAAGTTCAGTCACTGGAATAGAACCACAAGGTTGGCAATGAGCAGTGACTAGAGTATAATTTGATTATGTTTTCTTTCATAGCAAAGGCTTAAGAATGCAAACAGAATGAAAGTCACCTATCTCATATGTATTGCTCTCATTTGCCACAGCAGTCAACATCTCAAGCTTCAATTTTTTGACATAAAACGGCTCATTATACTGGCAGTAGAAGTGCTTGTAGTCTGAAGAGAAAATGTATGGTGCACGCATCACAAGTAAATGAAGGTGGCTAAGAACCGCATAAGATTGCTCAGGACTTCCTGAGCTTACCAAAGTGAGCAGAGGAGCTTTAATTCGCTCATAGACCTAGGAGAATGTATCAGCAGTTTCTTTATCAGACGATATAACAACGTATCTAAAATATAAGGTACTACATCGTGATTTCTGCAGACTTTAACTGCAGCAGCAAAAGTATGTAGAGTTCTAAATGCCATACACATGGACTAGAACAAAACTCTTCGTGCGACAAACTCTTAATGCATTAAATTCAGCTTTATTATGAACCACAATCATGCTAATGTCCATCATTATTTGTGAAGTTATGGATAGTAAAATGAAAAGATAAAGTACCTGTTGGTGAACATCAGTCATGGACAGCGTCATATGTAAAAAGACCTTAATAGTTGCCAAGACAACTGCACCATTTGCATGATGAAGTCTATCTTCAAGAAGATTCATTATGTCAAAGATCTCTTCAGTATCCATAGGAACATATTTAGAAACCAACTCTAAGATAATACACTGTGCCCATTCACTGAACTCTTTCATCCTGAATCCGTGGGAAACCAAGTTAGGTCCTTTTACAAGATAGAAAAATGATTTCATGATGGGAAACTTCTCTCACTCGATACCTATTTAAAAAGTAATACACAATTGGCTTGCTAAGCAATGTTTCTCTCTCCCTTGCTGCTTCCTCAGATGTACTTGCTTCGAGACTCCAGATCTCTTGCAGAGAAGTTAAACAGTTTGCCACAACCTGTTTAAACAATTGCAGAACTAGTGATAAAATGGTAGCTGTAGTGTGATAGCCATTGTCCAATGGCTTGTACTAGCCAACTTTTATATTAAATAACAAATTTTGTATGTGTCAAGCACAAAGCAACCTCTATATTAAGTCATAAAAGTAACATCTATCTCTAAGAAAAGGTTACTGCATCAAGGGTGCAAAACCTGACCTGGGCATCTTTGTCTTTGAGCATTAGTTGCTTCAACAGAGGTGGAAAATCAGCATCCAAGCATGTTGAAGCCGATAGGTGATACAGCTTAAGCACTCCGACAGCTGCAACCATCCTCACGTAGCTATTCCCATCTTTTAACCCATTACCTAACGGCCCCACCAAGTACTCCACCAAATTCGCCACACCAAGTGAGCACAAACTCCTCAAAGCCAAACCCCGAATCATGGGGTCCTCATCCTTGCAGTCTCTTTGAAGAAAGTTAATAGTCAGAAGCGCAAGATCCGGATTGTGTTTTGCATAATTCCCGACATACAAATAACACATCTTTTTCAGCACAATGTCTGAGGTAGCCGAGCACATCACCATTTCACTAAAAACTGAAGATACATCAATCCCAATAGTCATGTAAGATATAACCTTCTTGAACAGCTCCCTCTTTGTGTCATCTGTGCCAGGCGCTCGGCTACCTGCCAGCTGGCGTAGCTGCGTTTTAAGATCAGAAACCTCTCCCTTTCTGATAAAATTAGAAAACAAGAATTAGAACTCTGGGAACTACTACTATCAACATTTTCAGATATAAGATTATATACTCTACAGTTGAATTCAGTACAACTTATTGCCCCAAATAATCGTCATTCCCTCCCTAACACACAGACTAGGGCTGGAAAATTTTGACACGACACGATAACACGACACGAACCGGCACGAAATTAATGGGTTTGGGTCAGAGCTTATTGGGTTCGTGTCCTTATCGGGTCGACCCATTAAGGACACGAAAATTTCGTGTCGTGTTCGTGTCGGGTTCGTGTTATCCGTTAACAATGCGTGTTCGTGTCGTGTTCGTATTATCCGTTAACAAATAATATTTTAATATTATTAATTCTTATTATTTTCATTTTTCAATACTTATTAAATGACTCTTACAATCTCATTTTTCAATACGTGTTGTTATCGTGTCGTGTTGACCCGAAGTGGTTCGTGTCGTTAATGGGTTCGTGTCGTGTTCGTGTCTGAGGGTAGCGGGTCGTGTTCGTGTTCGTGTTTGAGGTTTTCTTAACGGGTCGTGTTCGTGTTTGTTGTTATCCTGTTCGTGTCGTTATCGTGTCGACACGATAACGACCCGACACGGACGATTTGCCAGCCCTAACACAGACACACACACAAAAAAAAGGGGGCCAATTCTTCATTTCTCATCTAATCATCTCAAAACTGCCATTACACAGAAAAATAACTCATGAATCAATGAGTTTCTTCACTTCATACTCCTTATTCAAAACGAATGGATCAAAATCAAGCATTTTCTTATCATGAACACTCAGAACATTACCCAAAACCAGCAGTTCCAATATTCAACAAACTAATTCATACTCTCAGCGCAAAAATTGAGATAAAAATAAAAATGCAAACTAACTCCAGGTAAAATCATGCTACACATATAGGCACGCAAACATTTAGATGGGAATAGATTGACATTGCTCGGAAAATTACCCAGACGGCTGCGAAGGAGAAGGGGATCGATGAGATTGAGCTGGAGGTGCCATAGCTAATTCTGATTTCCTCAAATTCACGTCGCAATTCGCCCTACTCTGAGACTTAGATAGCACTCACTGCGATTTTTGAGTGGAAAAAACGATCTTTATGAGTTGGACACAATTTGATCATCATCAATGATATTTTCCTCTGTCTGTACCCTTTGTGTTTTTGACTTATTTTTTTCATTTTTTTATACTATATTTATAAAAAAAAAAAAGAAGTTTTTTTAGAATCAAATGGGAGTAAGAGATCCGATATTCATTATTTTTTCAATTCACAATAATGTAATCTAAAATAATAATACATGGTTTAGTTAAATATGGGAGCATGAGTAAAATTATTTCCATAAAAGGCGCATAAATATATGAATCCCATTCGAACGGCCCAAATCATTTTTCAGACCAATGGGCTTTTTTCAGTTACTTCCGTACCGTAATATTTTCAGTGGAATTAATTACTCCTACTAGCTAGTACTACTGCTATTTAGTTCGACCAATTAAATTCCCATACTAAAAAAATTATATTCAATCTTTCTTTTAGACGAAATTAATTTTTAACTTAATCGTATACTAGTATTAAAGTGATTTTCTATTCTTAAAATTAATTTATAAGGAGCTAGCGGAGTGATGTTCTGAGATAAATTAATTAATAGGAAAATCACATTTAGGGCATCCGCAATGGGGGCGCGGACTATGCGACGGACGATGCATCGTCCGTCGCATCGTCTGCCACTGCAGCATCGCGGACGATGGGTTAACCATCGTCCGCGCCCGATACATCGTCTGCAGATGGTGCGCGGAGGATACCCATCGTCCGTTGCATCGTCCGCCACTGTGGACGACTACGATTTGAGTACAACGGATGGCTGCAGACGGGCCTTGACTCGAGCCTTGTTCGATGCCGTTAATGAAGCCAAGGCGGAATGCTTGGCACAAATGCAGTGGGAGCACGCGGCGGCGGAGGCGGCGACGGCGGCGGGCAGAGACGCGGGTCCCTCGCCCGATACGACGTCGGACGTATGTCCCCCGCGAGCATGACGTAGCGCACGAAAGTCTGTTCGCAGATTATTTTGCCGAGAATCCAAGGTGGGGCCCGAATGTTTTTCACCGACGGTTTAGAATGAGCCGAGATCTTTTTCTCCGCATTGTGCACACGTTGGAGGGACGTGATGAGTACTTCCAATATCGGGAAGACGGGATCGGCAGACCCGGACTTACGCCGTTGCAGAAGTGCACGGTTGCGATCCGCTAGTTGGCCTACGGCACAACAACGAATATGTTCGACGAGTACCTTCACGTCGGGGATACAACTGGCCGCGAATGTCTGAAGAAATTTTGTAAGTTAGTTGTGGAGGCTTTTTATGCGACACATATTTGCGACGCCCGACTGCTGATGATTGTCAGAGCCTGATGCGGATGCACGAGACGGTGCACGGCTTCCCTGGGATGCTAGGGAGTAGAGGTGGCCAAACCCAACCGGACTGGCGGTTAACCGCCGGTTCCTAATCGGTGGGTCGGAACCGGAACCGGAACCGGATGATGGTTTCGGTTCGAAATCCGGTTTAGGGTTTATAACAGGCCGGTTACGGTTCAAAAAATATGAAACCAGAACCGGCGGTTAACCGCCGGTTCTGAACCGCCGGTTAACCGGTTAACCAGGAAAATGTAGCTGTCGCCAGTAGGTTCCTAGGGTTGCAGGCGTAGGGCTGAAAAAGGTCGGAAAACCGTTGGTTTGTATCGGAAAACCGCCGGTTTCTGACACAAAACCTGTAACACCCCAACTTTTTCCAACTTTTAGTTGTCTTTGAAGAACGTCGTTTGTGCATCCGATATATATATATTTTTTTCTCTCGCCTTTATTTCTTTGTCGAGAGAATGATTTCGAAATTTGGGATTAAACAACTATTCTTTTACCAGCCTAATTTGAAACCCCTTTGTTATGAGCCCAAAACATATTTTATTTCTTTCTTTTAAGCCCAATTTTAGAGAAGCCCAATCAAATTTTAGAATGCATGAGATGTTCGTCCACTCAAATCTGTTACCAAGAAATCTGCCATGATATATCGTGAGTCACCAAAACTAAAAAATAGGAACAAATCTGCAATAAAACTATATATATATTACCTCCCAAATCAGTTTACAAAACCCTAGAAATTATCTATATACTTTCACGTTCAACACATCCATTTTTCGGAGAAAAGAAACCGAGGGATAAGGGAACGTAGGCGGCGGGTTCTTTCTGAATTTGAGAACAAATTGAGAGAGAGAGGTCGACAGACGATGAGACGGCAGTGGCTGGACTCGGAGTAGCAGCAGCGGTGATGCGACGTCGGCTCTGGGCTGGATCGCGCACAGCCACGGCGGGAGGAAAGCAGCAACATCCGTTCAACGACGACCCCAGTGGCGGCAGCGCTGGCTGATCAACAGTGATGATGGAGAGTCGCGGCTGCGGTGAATCGCAGCGGCGATGAGAGAAGAAGATAGGCGGAGAGCTGAGCTTTCGAGCTCGCCGACTGTGACGACGGAGTACAGATCAGAGGGCAGAGAGAGCGAGATTGGGAACAGGGGCAGCAGCTGCGCGAAGGGCAGCAGACGTGCAGCAGTTCAGCAACGGCGGTGTCGATCCTGCATTGCAATTGGGCAGCGGCATGGAGCGCCGACGAAGGAGGGAGAGCAGACCGAGACAATGGCTGACGGCGACTGAGAATTTTCCGAGAGAGAGGGAGATAGCCGGTGGCGGCGCTGAATCGTAATGAGAAAAAGAGAGATAAGTATGGCCCCTTTTACTATTTAATATATATGGCCATATGATATGATTTCAAGCAATATTGATAAATAGTAGTATGGGATGGAGTTATATTTACAGATGTCAATGAGATAATTAGGAGACTTAGGTCGTTTGAGTTGGACTGGAATTTCAATACAAGAATGACGAGAGCTCGGACGGAGTCAATAGGAGGATGAATACGGTGTGCTAATATCACAGATATTTAAGAAATTCCTAAGAGAGATCGAAGGGTTGATCTTTGCATGCTATCTGAGAACGGAGCTGATTGACAAGTGAAGGATTTAAGAGAATGAGGTGGGCTTTCTTTTTAAATAAGGGCAATGCCCTAAGTATATTTTTATGTGAAAATGGATATTTGTCATGCCGTATTTTGTTTTATCTATGGAACCTATCTGCTGTGGCTTTTGCCATCTATGGATAATCGAATTCGGGTCTGACTAGGGAGTGAGTCCCTACTCAGGCTAGTGTACACCAATGGAGATCGTGAGCCGGTCTAGTGACTTGGAATGTGGCCACATTCCTTGTCATCAATGGATCAGATATGGTAGACATCTATGGGAAAATGACTGCAGTCGAATTTTACAATGGACATGATTTTAGTGTCTCGGGCATTTTTTTTAAGTTAAACCCCGAGAACACTCAATGGTGGCATGATAAATACTTTTTATAAAATGTTTTCGGCATGAGTCCACTGAGTGCATCAAGTACTCAGCCCTGCATTTCTTTTGAAAAATGTGCAGGTTGAGCGGTGACGAGTGCGATGGGTGTTGAGCATAAAAGTGAAGAAGATAACAAATAAAAGATCTCGAATATATTATGTCTTCATACATAGTATTATTCTTCTCTCGAATGCTTCCGCTGAATGTTGTTTCTTTTATTCTAAGTATTGTTGAGATAATATTCGTTTCGAATTGTTGAATTGATACTCTGATTTTATTCGAGCTATTCCATTTATGTTGAGCTATGGTCGATTTTTGTTCCTTTTCCCTTTCTTCCCCGCTTCTTTAACCCACCCCTAGTCGCGATTCACCGTGTTTTCTATCCTTAGAAAATGCGGGCGTGACAAAACCGCCGGTTCCCGACGGTTCAAGGCTAGGGTTGCGGCATAGGCGTAGGGTTGCAGCGTAGGTCTGAAAAGGTGTCGGAAACCGTCGGTTTTCGGTCAGAAACCGACGGTTTTCTGACACAAACCGGCGGTTTTCGACCGTTTTCAGTGTCTCTTTGGATTTTACTATAGAATTTAAAAGTTATAACTATAAGATTTAAATAAAAAATAAAAAATAAAAATAAGAACCGAGAACCGAACCCAGCGGCCCGGAAACAGCTGAAAAACCGGCGGTTAGTAACCAAACCAGAACCGGTGGTAACCGGCGCTTAAACAGGAAGCTGGATAACCGGTATCCGGGCCGGTTACGGTTCAAGCATTCGACGAACCGGAACCGGCGGTTTTTGAACCGTGGCCATGTCTACTAGGGAGCATCGATTGTATGCAGCGGCAGTGGAAGAACTATCCGACGGCCTGGAGAGGCCAATTTACTAGCGGCTACAAGGGGCAGCCACCCGACGATGATCCTAGAAGCCGCTGCTGACCACCGCCTCTGGATCTAGCATGCCTACTTTAGTGTAGCCGTGTCGAACAACGACATCAACGTCCTCAACTCGTCCAACCTATTCGCCGATCAGTGCAGGGGTCGCGGTCCGGCCATTCAGTTCACTGCCAACGGCCGCACACATCATATGGGGTACTACTTGGACGATGGCATATACCCTAGGTGGCCTGTTTTTTTGAAGACGATCAGCTGCCCAATTGGTGAGAGGAGAGTCTTGTTTGCGGCAAAGCAGGAGCCAATCGCGGCGGGCAATCGTGAAAGGTCCGGCGCGTTTCTGGTACAAGGAAGTCATCGCCGACGTCATGTATGCGTGCATCATCATGCATAACATGATAGTCGAACAAGAACGTGGACATGTCACCAATTGGGTGGATGATGAAGCCGGATCTAGCTCTTGCACGGCGACCTCATCGGTCACTCGAGGATTACCGACTGGCTTCGGTGCGGTTCTAGAGCGACAGCCCTCAATGCGCAACCAACAAGACCATACTCAGCTCATGACCGACATGATTGAAGAAGTTTGGAACCGCAACCGCCGCCGTTGAGAAATTGTAGTTTTTTTTCGTATTGTAATGTTTGAATTTTAATGAAATGAAGTTAGTTTTCCAAATTTTGAAGTATTTAAATATTCAAATAATAGAAAAATGCTTAGGGCGTCGCTTAGGGCGGGCTATAGTCCGCCCCACTGCAGGTGGAATAGGAGGAGAATAAAATGCTGACGTGGCGGTGATAGGGCGTCGCTTAGGGCGTTCCATTGTGGATGTCCTTGGTAGTATTAAATTAATACTATATGACAACATTAGAATCAGACATTTAAGTACTCTACTAATTAATGCATGACAATGGGGAATATAAGTTGGTCATAAAGGTTTTAACAAATAGTAGAGATTAACTGAAAGCCATGCCAGATATAATACAGATAAACAAAAAAAAATCTTGTTCCATTTAATGGGAACAAAGCAAACCAGTATTTGAATTAATTATATTCCCTGGCCAGGCCAGCTGGCCTCTTTAATTTTACTCAAAAATTTTAGTATTTGATAAAAATTCACCCTGTAATGACTGAACAATTTCAGTAGTGTATTAACCATGCCTCTCTCGATTCAAGTGGGCTGCTTCAAATTACAAAAATAATTACCTTGTGCAGATGAAGAAAACTGAGGTTTTTAATACTGCTATATGCATATTGATAGAATCAAGATAGATAGATGTATATTTCGCTAATTTTAATTATACTCCCTCTATTCATCTGACAATCAATAGAAGTCCTACTTCTTGGTGATATGAGTTTTAGCAAATATGAAGGAATCGTAGGAGCAAAAATTTAAATAAATAGTATGAGTTTCATTCGATATAGTTTTAATTTTATAACTAAATAATAGTGAAATGAGTTAATAAATCGAACGTGCTCACTAAATATAGTGAAATAAGACACTATTGAATGTCAGACATCTCAAAATGACACATAAGACACTTATCGGCGTCCACTTAAACGAATAATTATTGTATGTTTTTCTTTTTAACAAGGTGAGTATCAGTTTCAACTAATACTACTTTAACCACTTGTTCTTTTATCTTTGTCTTACTTTTTCTTAAACATGCATGTGTCGTTCACTGTCAAGACTATTTTTCGTGAACGGATGTAGTATGTTGATAGAATGAAACACATCGGCTGTAGCCGAAAGGCCCGAAACCCTTAACGTGACTGATATTGACCTGGCTAGAGGGTTTAATATTTTAATAGTGTGGACAAGTGGCCTTTCAAGTTACAAATATTATGCCTCTTTGTGCTTTTCCCATTTGCTTGTGTAGGGAAAAATAAAAGGTTTCATTGTAATCAACATAGATTAAGATATTGTGAATATGTCTCCGATGTTGATGAGAATAAAAGAGAATGGTAGTATAATTGTTGTTTGTACTTTCCAATAGAAAGATGGATATTCCACCATTCTCACCTCTCCATATAAGACGGATATTAATTCCACGATTTTTATAGCATACTCTTTCTCTGTCACAATCAGTCTTTATGAGTTAGTACTATACTTTTTAGTTATTACAAACTACAGAATCTAGTGGAGCAAGTTAAGCATGTGTATGAAATCAAGGAACACAACTATAATTGAAGACAAAAGTGGTGGTCCATTTACTAATTTCTATCTTTGTTTTGGAATATTGATATGATCCATTCACTTTCATTGGTGTATCTTTCATGCAATCCAAAGATGCTGGAATTTATTATATATATATATATATATATATATAGATAGATAGATAGATATATATATTAATTATTCATAGTTGTTCCCTCTCCACCAATGAACGACTAGTCAAAGTCATATATAAAAATGGCACTCTCTTTATTCTAAATAGTTAGTATCTTGGTCAAAGTGGAGATGATGTTCATCTCTTTTAGGGTATTTTTCAAGATTAATCCTATATATAGGGAGCCCTAACACCTACAAGCATGCATGACTACTATATACTAGAATCTTTTGTTGGTTCATATATACTAGTATATGTTATAAATATAGAAAAAAATTTGAATTACACACTCATGCTAGGTAACTATATACCCTATGTTGACATCGGAAAATAATAGGGGGAAATGTAATACGTGTCGTTTGGGAGTGACGGTTGACGCATAGACATATGTAAACTTGAATAGCATATTGATTATGAGAAGTACAACAACAGAATTACATAGAAAACCAATTCTTTTGGAAAAAATTTTACCAAGTGATTTCTTTCATCGCTTCTATAGTAAATACTCCTACTAAATAGTTATGATTGAAATAATAATCAATGGTTTTTATAGGTAAAAGGATTCATTTGTTATTAAAGCTTAGTCTATTTACTAATTCAATTAAATATGGTTATTTAAAAGATTAAAATTGGAAAAAGTAGAATATGTGAAAAAGCAACCTTTAAAAATGATTAATTGAAAAGTATAAATAAAAAAAGGTGATGATATATAAATTTTAAATATGTAAAATAATACCAATAAGATGATTATAATTAGACAACGAAAAATAAGTATTGTTTCTTTCTTTAGCACAGCAAGGTTGTGTTTTTTACCCAAAAGAGAGAGATGTTGTCTTCTCATCAACATTAAGTAAATCATTGCTATACAGAGATATACCTTGTTAATTTCCGTTTTATATGTGTAAAATTAATTAATAAAATATGGTGCAAGATCAATTGAGTTAAATACTCCGTAAAAGAATAAAAAAACATTTGAATCATCTGGCTTCGTTTTGGGGAAATAATACTAGTATGAAAAAATATGTAATTTGATTGGGGTGCCACCAAAATTGATGTTGCATATGATTGATATAGTTGTACAAATGCAAAGATTATGTAGACCACAAATAGTGGTCACAAGTCATGATGATGGATAACGTATGACATGATACCACTTATCCGTACGTACACATGCATGCTGCACTACTCCCTCTGTTCCATAGCATTTTTTAGCATGAAAATTAAGAAAAAAATATGTAATATATTAAATAAAAAAGATAATAATGTAGGAATAGAAAAAAATAGAGATAATAAAATATAAATGATGAAAAATGTGTTACTTTTTACTTAAAAAGGAAATTGCTCTACTAAGTATTATGGAACGTACAAAATGAAAAAAAAAATGACTCTATTACTATGGAACAGAAAGAATATTTAATTACGCATTACACCGGGTAATTAACCGTCCAGTCCAAACAATAATTTAATTTAATTTAATTTATAAAAATTAAACAAATTTCTAAGAATTCTATTTTTATACAAAATTATTGCTGATAATTTAAAAATAAAAAGGAATAACAAAGATAGACAAGTTAAATAATCATGGGATAGAAACATTATAATTATAATCATAATTTTAATTTTAATATAAAATTACTAGTATAATAATAGTTTTATATTTTTATAAATCATTTGGAGTCATAGCCCCACCCCATATAAAAATCATATGGAGACATTGCAAGATCGTTTCATAATTGATAAGGCGTGTCAATATTTGTGTGGTTGAATTAACTTCGTTTATAACACCACCTTAAAAATTCTTTTCCCTAAAATAGTCTCATGCTCCCTCGATTCCACAAAAGATATCACACTTGTGGGACGGCACAAAATTTTAGAAGGTTTTGTTTTATGAGTTAAATGGAGAGAGAAAATATAATTTTTATACTCATATGAGAGAGAACTTTTTTCAAAAAGGGAAATGTGACATCTTTTGTGGGACAAACTAAAAAAGAAAGTGTAACATCTTTTGTGGGACGGAGGGAGTACTTCGTTTATAAGACCACCTTAAATCAGTTATTAATATAACTTTTATTGGGTTAGTCAATATTCGACTCGGCACATTTACAACCCTGCTCACTTGATCTCTGAATAAATATTCAATCTAATATATAGATGAGATTTTATTTTAGAACTACATCGAAAATTATGTCAAATTTCACATTACTCTTTTCATCAATACAAATGCTTTAGTTTAAATTTCCATTCAATAATTGACTGTATAAAATAAATAATAAAGGAAGTATATATATTTCTCAAATAGTGTGTGTGTGTGAGAGAGAGAGAGAGTATTGCAATCATTTGTTGTCCCACTTTACTTTTTCTTAATAAAGATTTGATTATTAGTAGTACTACTAGTAGTTTTAGTTGGTGAAAATGGAAACTTAGGGCTTGCACGTGGCTCATAAAACATGCAAATCTAACACCTTAACCACTCCCCTTCCTACAAAATGGTCCTAAATAGACACGCACATGCATCTCTTCTTCTCACCAAAACCCACCCACAAACCTCAGATTGCGATCATAATCATGTTTTGATCATTAAAAAAGTTGGATCCAATCAAAATTTATTTCTTAGAATATAACTAAGATTGATCATTAACCAAAAGGAATTAGACAAGTTTCCATTCTAAGTATTGCAACTTTAAACGTTGTTCTAGACTTCTAGCTCTCATCATTATTCATCAACGAACCTAACGAGAACCTTTTTTAGGCTAACTAATCGGTAGAGTGAAAATATATAATTATATGATTAAAAGATTATACCTACAAGAACACCTTTAGATTGAGTCTATCATACCCTGCTAGTACAAGAATATACTCCATTCTTCTCACTCTAAATAACACAAATTTTTTCTTTTGGGGATATCTGGTCACTCTAAGCGACACATTTTTTAAAATACAAACATAAAATCATGTGCGGAGGGAGTATAAGAATGCATTTTATTGTATTTATAAATAGGAATGCATAATATATAGTGATATTGCATATTTTGGCTTATCAAAAAAAAAATGAAAAACTTATACTAAAAAGTTGCAATTCTGGTTGATGTTTGTCTTGTTGTTTCGAGAAAGAGAAAAATATAAATTAATGGAGTATTACTTTCGTCCACAAAACTAGTCATTTTTTCATTTTGTTTAATTGGTCTGCCAAAATTAGTTTTTATATATTACATAAGTTGCTCTCTCCAGTGAGACAAGCCTCATTTTCACTAACAATATCAACTTTTATTTCTCTACCTTTCTTACTTTATCAATTTTGAAATTAAATTAGGTTTTCTCAAACTATTTAATTTATTTATGGACAGGATATAAATAATAATCGTATGGATACAATTAAAGAAAACAAGCACATGATTACTTAAGTGGTGATCATGGATCTCGCCTTTAACCGAAAGGCACCTTCGTCGTGGCTATAGAAAAACTACTAAAATAGAATCAAGAAATTAATGCTGATCATCATTTTTTCAGTTAGGCCATCTTTAAGATTTAAGAACCAGTGGTTAGTTAGATGACGTTTCCGTCTCATTTATATTTTTATACATTAATTAAAATCTTTTCGATTTAGGTAACTATTACTATATATATACTCATGAACTACGCGTTGTGTATAAATATCATGCATGATTGAAAAAAAACATTATTATATCGATAGAAACATTATTGTATGTATTCATTGGTTCTTTACTGATAACATGAAGATATTTACACAGGAAATCGCCCATCCACTAATATTACTAGAATAATATAAAATGAATGTTATCATTATTGAATCCAAATAAAGTTGGATGAGAAGAGGTGAACAAAACGACAATGATCAACTTCAACAAAGTTAGGAATACACTAAAAACCAAAAAACAACTATCGATCATTGACATCCTAAAACATATGATCAATATTATACCTAAGCACTTCATCAAATGCAGTGAGAATGTGCTACAAACTATTTAGAGATCCTTAGCTCCATAATCTATCTCTTCTTCAATCGATCTAACTATTACCAATAAAAACTAATTATTATATACACATAAAATCATATACTAGCTAGATCTATATATATACATCACACAATCTAGAAATTAATGACTTTCAATTAAAACTCCTTTTGCAACATTTTTCTATGTCCTTTGCAATGTTCTTAGCATCCACAGCTGCCCCAAGTAGTCCGCGTTGGGTGAACCCCACTGCATACAGACCGTGCTCGCCTTTCCAGCCATTCGGGAATGGACATTTTGGAAGACCATCTTTCTCCGAGAACATCTTGTTATCCTATCATGTCAACACGAAATAAATACATACAATTAGATGTTCGATTTCAAATCAACTCTTTATCGTTAAATTTTTCATGTAGCATTTAAAGAAGTACCTTTAGCCACGATGGCACGTTGCTTTTGTAACCCGTTGCTAAGATTATTGCGTCAAATTTCTCTATTCTTCCATCCACGAATTCTACACAATCACGCCTCACTCTCTTAATCCCGGGGAATACCTGAAGAAATATTAAAAAAAATCAAGAAAAGAAGAGCTTAAAGTCACAAATTTCATGTCTCATTTTATGTGGCAGGAATGCACAATAGTTAGAGATAAAAGGTTGTTTAATTATTAATGTTGTATGTCAACATAATGATATCATCATAGATGAATTACAAATTCACATAGGATATGAAACATTTCCCTAAATGATCAAAGCAAAAGCATCAAGCGTGGAGAATCTCAGCAACATAAACTCACACAAACCCTAAAAAAGTGAGACAAAATCAATGAAGTTTAACACTTTATGAAATACGGAGTACGTAGGTTGCTTTTGTGTGTATGTAATTATGTATGTGTGCTTGCGCACGTGTGAAATAACCAGCAATTGTACTCTCCAAGTTAGAACGAAGAGGAAATCCTCAATTGTACTTCGATTTTGCAATGAGGAGTTGCACCTATAGCATTATGTATTGTACCTTGATGTAACCCTTTTTGATCTTATGAAGGGTTCCGACATCCAATACCGGAGTCTTTCCGAACTTTGTCTTTAGCTCTATTGGCCCTAATTTGGGCCGTTGGATCCCAAACCGGTCCGTATTTCCGATTGTCAACCATGAACCTGCCAACAAAACCCGGTCGACGAGACAAACCGGCAACAATCTCACCAACCACATCGATAGCCCGAAAGTTGAAGCTCCGAGTATCTCCTTAGGTAGAATGTGAACCTAAATTCATCACCAATTAAAAAGAAGATTTTAAAATAAGAAGATAAATGCATCAATTCCAAAGAAAATTGTCAGTATTTGGTAATGATTAGATAAAATTATTCATTGTTTGGTGAAATTAATCTGATCAACTGATGTTACAAAACGATAAATTGAAAAGACAAATAAGAGAAAAAATTAAGTTTTGATTTATTCGTTTAACATAAGGGAAAATAGAATGAGAAGAAAAGAGTGAATTGAAGGTGAAAAAGCACACATACTTTATCCCTAACGACGAGCGAAGGCTTAGCATTATAGTTGCAGAGATCCAAAGCAACTTCCATTCCTGAATTTCCGCATCCAACCACCAGCACTCTCTTCCCGTCGTACCCCTCGCCGCTCCGGTACCCGCTCGTGTGCCCCACGCCTCCTCCGAACGCGGCCATTCCCTCGATCTCCGGCACCACCTCCTCCGCGTTCTCCCCCGTCGCCACCACCAGCCACGGGCACGCGTACTCCATCCCCGCCGCCGTCCTCACCCTCCATCCGCCGTCGATCCGCGCCGCGCTCGCCACCGCCTGCCCGAACGCCGGCCGGATCCCGAACGCCGCCGCGTAGGACTCCAGGTACTCGACGAATTGGCGCCGGGTCGGGTAGGTCGGGAAATCAGGGGGGAAGGGCATGAACGGCAGCTCGCAGTAGCGTTTGGGGATGTGGAGCTTCAGCCGGTCGTAGGTCTTCAGCTGCCAGAGCGACGCGATGCAGCTTTCTCTCTCTAGGATTACGGAGGGGATGCCGCGGAGCTTCAGGCACGCCGCGGCGGCCAGACCCGACGGTCCGGCGCCGACGATGATCGGAGAGGGGATCCACATGGCGGCGCGCTTGGAGTAGGGATCGTGAGCGGATTTGGCTTCGGCTTCCTCCATGGCCGAGAATTTCATTGATTAACCGTCAATTTTGATCTGAGAGAGTGAGATTGAGTGAGGAAGATTACTGAATCTAACGAAGAATTGGGGGAATATTCCAGAGATTTTGGATATAAAAAAGGAGGGAAAATCGGAAATATGGAACCAAAATTGGAGATGAAATGAAAATGAAATAGAATGGATGGATTTTAGGGATAGGTTTCTCGGTGGGATTTTATCAGAAACTAATCCACTTTAGAAAATTGGGGTTCTGTTTTTCCGAATTTAAAATACTAGTGTTTTTCATACTCAGCTATGTATATATATATATATATAGTTGTGTGTGTGTGTGTGTGTGTGGGTGTTGATTTTGGAACATAAGATAAGATTTGGTTTGTTTGGTATATAGGACAGGACATATCAATGAAGTAAATTGCCACGTTCAAGAAATTAGATGAATTTAATAATATCATGCTCATGCAGAATCATCTTGATATTATAGAGGGTTTGGTTTAAAAATAAACCACATTTAATATTAAAGTAAAGACCAAATTAGAGCACTTTAATTATCATGATCAATAACCTTGAATAAGTCAATCTACATTGTTGTAGATTCATTGTTAGTAATAATTTTATAGATGTAATATAATAATAAAGTCTATTCATGTATATATAAGGTGTGTTTAACTGTTTCATTACATAATAGATAAAATGTGTTTTTTTAAGCTAGTAACCAGTAATGTTTGAATAAGTAATGTAATGTAGCATTAGTATAGCAGTATATATATGTAAATGTAAACGATATACGAATATGGCCGGGGTTTCGAAGTTTCAGTTAAATTCATATTTTTAGTATGTTCTTTTAGTTTAAACCCTACTTATTAATTAGTTTAGGTCAAGGTTTTCGAAAGTTTATGTTTAGAGTACTACTGTGAAAAATTGTACTCCAACACCGCTGGTCACCATACGATTCTTGAATTTATTTAGACAATTAGTTTTATTTGCATTTCTTATAGATTGGTAGTTGTCAAATGGTTTTATTAAATCTAAGTATTTCTTTTTAATTAATTGGTTTGAACATTAAAAAGATAATTTGTAATTCGATCAGTGTGTGTGACTGTGTGATTATGAACAGTGATCGACTGATCAATTAATTCAATATCAATGAATTTATGTTTTACATTTTATTCGATTATTTGTTGAAATAATGTTTATGTAAATTAAATAACATGTGACCAACTTATAAAGATCAAAATACCAAATGTGCGAATCCTAAAATTATTATACGGAGTACTACTAATTATTAAATTCTGAACTTTGATTATTTTTTTTATTCCATGCGTCACTTGTAACCGGAATTATTAATATTTCGTACGTGCACCTCATACATGCTCTCTCCGTCCTATAAAAATAGGACGCTTTCCTTTTTTGCCGTTCCCGTAAAAATATCACATTTATATTTATGGAAAGTTCCCTCAAACTCACTAATCATATATATCAATTTATTTACAACTTATACCACTATGGTCCATCATAAATCTCATTATCCACTAATACTACTATTTTAAGTATCATTCTCATCGATCGATGATTTCTGCGTCCACACCTGCGTCCATTATCTATATATGGCTGGTACAAAATGTTTTCGTCCATTATCTATATATGGCTGGTACAAAATGTTTTCATTCTCTTTGTCTTCCACGTAGATTTTGGAACATTAATTTAACCTCACTAGTGTAATGTATAAAGTTAGAAACCTAAAAGGCCACGTTGCATTTTTAACAAATTCGAGGAACGTCGTTATTGTTCACCCCTTTGGCCCTTTCCTAAAAAAGCCATGCTGCATTTTTTTAACAAATCGGTAAAAGGACGTTATTGTTCATTTGTTTATCCCTTTTTATTGCATAGAATAAAGTTATATTTTTATTAAGTAAACTTTTAATTAATTAAGCTCCCAAAAGTTAGCATTACAATTCCTTCTACATAACATTAACCACTACACCTCTCTTTAATTATATTGTTATTATAAAAAGAAACATAGAAATTAAAATATATACTCCTATAGGATTGTGATTAATTGAGATTTTTTATGCTAATTGAAAAATAAGATGCAATATCAGCCACTCATTTTCATTAAATGAGTGGTCCAAATTTTTCCACATGAAAAATATCTTTAGATTAATTAATTATGAAATGGCAGAATGGTAATATCATGGTACATTTTATTCAATAAATATTTTTTTAAAATTTTAATTTTTAATTTTTTATTATATATTTTTTTAATTTTTTTTAAAAATTTTTAAAATTTTTTTAGTTTTTTAATTTTTTTTTTAATTTTTTAATTTTTAAAAGTTTTTTTAAAATTTTTTTAATTATTTTTTTTTTCAACTACCTATACAATTTATATCAATTACACACATATAATGTCAACTATGTGTACAATCCATGTCAACCACACACACAATTCATGTCAATCACACACACAATTCATATCAACTATGTATACAATCCATGTCAACTAGTATTTATTGAATAAAGTTATTGATATTTGATGTGTAGTTGACATGAATTGTATATGTAGTTGACAAAAAAATGAATTTTTTTTAAAAAAAATTAATAAAATTAATAAAATTACAATTATGCCCCTGTGTTGACATAAACTACATGTTATTGACATTTCACAAATATTCTAGATGAGTGGCTGAGATTGCATCTCAATTCTCAATTAGGTTCATAAATCTCAACCTAACAAGACTATATATATATATATATATATATATATATAGACAATTAGGGATGTATTCAGGTCAGAACGCTAAGTATAAGTAAAACTCAAAACACTTGCAGTCCATTGGATCTTATGATCTAACGGTTAGATTAATGCCACGTGTCATCTAATGATATAGAATTTTAGACTAATAATGTAGCTCGGATAATAATGTAGCATTTTAGTTTAATAATGTACAGTTTTAGTCTTACAATGTACATTTCCATTCTAATAATGTACCTCGGCGAATAATGTACATTTTTAGTATGATAATGTAGCTTATCAAAGCCATCCAATCTAAGGATCTAAGGGCTGTGATTAGTGCTGTGTTTTACACTAAGATGCTGTAAGGACCCTAACACACCCCTAGACAATTATAATTAATAAACTATCTATGAACTTTTTGAAAAATAATTTAAAAAAAATTAATTTTGCTTCAACTATTTATGTTAACAAGGTTTCCTTCCAAACTATAACGTGTTTACACAAGATATTCATAATTAAGAGAATGAAAAGATTTTTTGAATTTTTCAAACTCCTATAACTATTTAATTTTTTATTTTTTTCAATTTTTTTAATTTTTTATTTTTTTATTTTTCAACTATATATACAATTCATGTCAACTATACACCTATAATGTCAACTATGTGACAATCCATATCAACTACACACATATAATGTCAACTATGTGTACAATCCATGTCAACCACACACACAATTCATGTCAACTACACACATATAATGTCAACTATGTGTACAATCCATTTCAACCACACGCACAATTCATGTCAACTATGTGTACAATCCATGTCAACCAGTATTTATTGAATAAAGTTGTTGACATTTGATATGTAGTTGACATGAATTGTATAGGTAGTTGACAAAAAAATGAAATTTTTTTAAAAAAAATTCAAAAAAAATCAAGAAATTAAAAAAAAATAAAAATAAAAAATAAAAAAAATAAAATTACAATCATGCCCCGTGTTGACCTAAACTACATGCTGTTGACATTTCACAAATATTCTAGATGAGTGACTAAGATTGCGTCTAAATTTTCAATTAGGTTCATAAATCTCAACCTAACAAGACCATACTCCTATATTTAAATTAGAGATGACATGGTATTCATGAACCATCGAACTTGTGGCCAATAATTTTGAATATATGAATTGCGATTCCAATTACGATTTCAAAAAAATCAGAATCGTGAAACCGACCCACATGTGTGCCTTTTTCCTCTTTCCCCTTCACTTTTCTAAAGACTACTAGGTACTTTAATTTTAGGACTAGTTCAGTGTCTTGGAAATAATGAAAAATGAGCTCAAAACCATACAAATATGACCGTTCAGTGTATTGGTATAATTTCTGCTCAGCCTGACCAAAAATTAAAGGCCCGCACTGTTCCTATTGGTTTTTGGCTGAAATCAATTCTTCCGAAACACCTAAGACTTGAAGCCACCTCGGGAAGCACACCCAGAAATGAAGTTAATTTTCCTATGTTACCCCTCTCATTTTTTTATTATCTGCATTCTCTCTCTTGTTTGCCCAAAAAAAGGAGAGTTTGGAACCCTAGGACGCCGTCTTCAACAAAATTATCTCCTCCAGATCTTCGTGCAAAGGTAAAAAATGGAGGTTGGGTCGTTGTACCCATCGACCGTCATTGTTGTCATTGACCAATTCCGTTCTTTAGGAACAGAGTTGATTAGCGACGAAGACGACAGTATAGCCAAAGTTTAATTTGACAATTTCACTTTGTTTTTGCAGGAATATTCCAGTTAAGGAAACGTTGAAGCGTGTGCAGTAGTTCTATCTGTTCACGACTGTCGAGTGTGGTGTAAACGGGCGGGCGTCGAGGTTGAATTTCAGCAGGTATGATCTACACGAAAGGGGTGTCAATGTGATTATGAGTGTTGTATGCACAACAATCTATGTTGTATGAACATCTATGTGTTCCTCTATATTATGAAGTTGTGTCCTAATTTTATTTTATTTTATTTACTCAAGATCTGCCTGTTCTAGATTCTTTAAATTCAGCCCCTCCAAAGTCGTTTGCATCATATCAATTCATAGTAGTTGTTGTGTATAAGCTAGGATAACTGCAGTGTTGGGGGCATTTTTCTTATACAGGGTTGTAAACGTTTCTCTCGTATATAGACATAGCAAAAAAACATGACGATCTCTAGGATTGCCAAATATGCACGCCTGATGTTGATGCTCGAAGAGATTATGGTAGTTTACCGAGAAGAGACCAGTCTACTGGTACGTAGATATATGAGTGCGCGTAGCAGAGGTTCGAAAAGGAGAATTGTGGACGAGGCGAGGCGTTTCAGTTTGCTAAATAAAATTCCAGACCAATTGAAACACCTGAATCGGCTATGTAATGTTTCAAATTCAGATTATGTAGCTAATCTTCGTATGGATGTAAATACCTTCGGTAAACTGTGTAAAATTTTATCCCAAAGGGGTGGGCTGATAACAGGGAAGTCCCTGCCCGTTGACGAACAAGTAGCAATATTCCTGGGAGTTCTAGCACACCACAACAAAAACCGCGTGGTTAAATTCAGGTTCAAACGATCAGGTGCAACAGTTTCATACTATATGCAGAAGGTTCTATGTGCAGTATTGAGCTTACATGAAGAGCTCTTGCAGAAGCCCACCCCTGTATCAGCCAACTGCACTGATCATAGATGGAGGTGGTTCGAGGTAGCGGAAATTTGGAGTCATTAACACTTGCACGCTCGCACCTTTGTATCTGTTTTAACCCATGCACTTTTCTGTTAGGGATGCCTTGGTGCTTTGGATGGGACCCATATCGATGTTTTGGTCAGCAATGAAGACAAACCACGATACCAAACTCGCAAATGGCACATTGCTACTAATACCCTAGCGGTATGCGATCGCCAAATGCAGTTCGTGTATTTGTTGCCGAGGTGGGAAGGTTCAGCAGGCGACTCACGTGTTCTCAAAGACGCTTTTTCTCAAGAGAATGGGTTCAAGGTTCCTCCAGGTCAGTAAGCTCATAATTGTTTTGTACACCCTCCATGATAAATCCCTTTTAGTAAAGTCATAAATATTCTGTGAAGCTGCCTAAAATGGTTATGGTGTTTATGCAATGCATGTTGTTACTACTTGTGTGATAATGGCTATGCAAACAGCAATGGTTTCTTGACGCCATATGGGTGTTCGGTATCATCTAAAGGAGTGGGGTCCGGGTACAGAGACTCCTCAAAATCCCAAGGAATTATTTAACATGCGACACACCAAGGCCCGTAATATAATCGAACGTGCTTTTGCTGTGCTGAAAATGCGGTGGGGTATTCTTCGAAGTGCATCCTACTACCCAATCCAAACTCAAATCAGGTTGATAATGACATGTTTTTTGTTGCACAACTTCATACGTCGGGAAATGGCAACTGACCCAATTGAGCTTGAACTTGATGGACAACCCACAGCCCCAACAACTGATGAACATCATGTTCCACGGGAATACATTGACTACGTCGAGCCATCAGCAGAGTGGACTCAGATGCGGGATGCAATAGCAATGAATATGTGGAATAGCCGTTAGGACCTATTGAGTATTTTGGTAGTATTATGCATGTGTGTGATACAGTATTTTAAACTTCCCAGTATGGAACTATGTCTGAATTTGACTATTTTGATATATATGCTGCTCTATGTCTAAATTTGACTATTTTTATATATATGTTGCGTTAATATGTCCAGCAACATACTTTGTTGATTCATTCTTAATCATAACCTCATATTGCAGCTTAATGTATCCCAGCGGTGAAACACCTGACCGTTCTTGTGGCGGAGGCAAGATGGAGCTCCGGTGTGCGGGGAAGAACGTCGTACATGTGGGAAGGTACTACTTGAAGTGCCCCGCAAATGGACAGCATCTCGGGTCATTTAAGTGGTATGACGAATACCGTACTGGGGGACTTAATCATACGAATGAGGAAAATGGCAAACGTGTGCGCGATATTCGTTCGCCCGCACTAATGAAGCACCCCTATTCAAATGAGGTGTGTGCACATTGTTGTGCTTCAAAGTCAACTACCGAAATGAAGATCAATGTGTTGATATGTTTGGTTGGTCTACTGCTTGTCGCAGTGTGTTTCATGATGGGGAAGTTCATGTAATGTAATTTATGCTTTTGGCTTTAGTGGTAGCTCTTGGCTCTGATGAACTCATTTTGTATGAATTATGAACTCATTTTGTAGGAATTATGAACAATTATGAACTCATTTTGTATGAATTGTTTTGGCTGTGGTTGTTGTATCGGAGAGTGAATCCAGCCAGAACCCACAAAATACTATGAAAATGACTTTGACATAGGAACATTCATGCGGAAAATTAATATATTTGTAATCTTGTTTTTGTTTTAAGTTTGGCTTATATTTTCCTATTTTTGAGTTTGCATATTATTAAATATCTTTTTTAATTTATTAATGCTATCTTTTTAGTTTACATACTGCAGTATGTTATTAAGATAAAAAAATCTACACAAATAAAAACTAATAATTTAATTTTATTAGCATTGAATGGTAAAAATTAAATCATCTATATAAATAATTATAATTATAGTAAAAAAATTTATTTTAGTTTTGCACGTTAACTATATAAATGAATATTTTTTATGTTAAAATATAAAAATAGTTAACAATAATAAGATGATTTATATAGTTATTAATCGTACTTAGCCTTCTCTTTTATATTTGTATTAAAAAATAAACGTGTATACGGACTATATCCCACTAATTAATATTAATTGAATATTTAGTTCATTAATCTCATAACTATTTAGCTTATCCATCACCTTTGCTATTTCTCTGTAGTCTCTTACTCCCCTTTTTTTATTTGGAAAAATATAGAATGATGTGGGTTTGAACAAGGTAAATTCGAATTCCTCAATTAATAGGAGAGATTTGCAAAAATTATTTTCTTCCTTAATTTCCACCCAATTTCCGCTTTCTTTTAAATGCACTGCATATCGTTCGTATAATGGCCATAACTTTCTCCACAGAACTCCGATTTAGATGTTCAAGGTAGCCACGTGAAGCTCTTTCGAAAACAAAGAGAATGATATACATTAAGAACCGGTTGGACTTCAAACATGTTGACAGATTCTATAAGCTATAAATTTCAGTTGTTTATCTTTATTCAAGCCAGCTGTGAGATCACATCAACTTTAATACACACAATTACAACCACCATGAATCCAACCTTCTTGATCTTGGATATGCTTCTGAGAAATGATTTATTTATTGATGACTAGACTTGTAGTAGTGATTCGGTGAGCATAATAATTTTTGGCAGCACTCTATGCACCATTACACTTGTCTTAAATGTGACAATCTAGTCTTAAATGTGACAATCTCCATTCAACAAGATGCATATCTTCTCCTAATAGTCCTCTGTTGTGGGTGTGACAGCAAATAGAGTAGTGGGTTGCGAAAGTGTCTTGTTGTATCATTAATATCCACTTCAAAACTCTCTGCAGAGGTAAGTAGGAAGTTGGCACAATATTTTGGGACTCATCGCATAATCTCTATAAAACCGGTGCTGTTGTGTTCAATATTCACATAGGCAAAAACAAAAAACTTCTCAAATATGGACTTGAACTTACCTGTGCCAGCGGCTTATTATTACAGGGGCAAGTGGTCAGCCGACTGCAACGACGCCCTCGTCAAGTGCCTCATTACCCTCAAGTCAGAAATTAAGTGGACTCTCAAACACTTCCCAAGTTGGTTTTTACTCACAGCTCAACGAAAAATCGACCGACATGTGGGCGAGTTCTTCTCTGAGGCGGAGCTAAGTCAACGGGTCGAACTCCTACATAGGCGTTACAAGACCTTCAAGGTTGTTGTTGGCTACCATGCTGCGTATTGGGACATGCCCAACAAGTATGTCCGAGCTTCGGATGATTTATGGCACAAGATAATAAAGGTAAACATTGTTATCGTGAAAATTTGTGCTTAATGTTTAGGTGCCAGAAAACTGATTATGTATTTGTGAACTCATTTTGTATGGATGACATATAACAGAAAAATGAGTTCGCGGGAGCGTATTATTACCACGATGAACCTATCTACCCCTCTCTTGCGTGTTTGTTCGGGATGGACGACGTGAAAGTGGAGGGAGAAATGGATGTTATTGACATATCAGATAACACAGCGAAAATACCATCCGAAGACACGGTGGCTGTTGATATTGACGACAATGATGAAGAAGTGAACTCACCCGCCGTATTCCGGAGGCCAGCCGTGAAGCGCAAACTCTTCGCTGATGAGGATATACCGGCTGACATGGAGTCTATAACACATACGGGGATTCACTTCATTGATCTTGAGGCGGATGGTCAGCCCCGGACTCGCATCGATAACAGCCGAGCACTGCCCAAACCGACCACCGTTGTGGGTGCAGAAGGTGACCCCTTCACCAAGTCCCCACATACTAGCTCTTGCGCCTCCAACTCTCCTATTGGGTGGTTGCGCAAGCTTCGTCAATGAGCACGTCCGTAGTGTGTTGAGGAACACGCAAGGCCTACAAGACTAACCTTAGTAAGACATATTTTTGCCGCTCCATGTTATTGATAAAGGTCATTGCGCTTTTGAATTGATGTTGTTGCCCTCAACAAGTTAAAATCATGGGTTGTAATGGTGTGTAGTAATAGTCAGTTTATGTCTAAGTAACTTATGAAATTAATCAGTATGGTCGGTAATTAGTTATTTTTTCAATGGATGTGTGTGTATTGGTGGTAATTGGTATATAAATATGACCATCTTATTACTTGTTGGTGTTAGCGTGTAGTTTGTCTCATAACTGAAAGTCTTGGTTCAAGCAGTTTCCCTCATCAAAGGGTTGCGACAGAGAACTTAACAAATGAAGTTAAAATTGGTGAGATAAGTATCCAAAATGTAATTAATTTAGCCATAATGAGAATGAACACATACTGGACTACATGAAAATAGATATAATATTCCACACCACCCCAATTGGTTGATACTAGTAATTACCAAAGCATTCATACTACAAAAAATTCACACTACCATGGACCAACAACACCATTACAAAACATTTCATCCACCCATATGATGCATATTAATCCCAATGATGCAACAAAACAGGTTTTAACTACTTTAGCTAGTTCAAACTTACGAAATGAAGCATAGAAAGTCTGGAAAATGGACTACATAAAAATACTAAATAGCATAGATAAATTCCATGGTAGGTGTACTAGTCAGCTTACTACTTGTCCTCGATGAGCTTGAGCAGATAACCAAGACGGGTTGTTGGTGGCATACCAATGAATACCTCAAGGCGTTGTGGCTTGTCCCCCAATATGTTGCAAACCTCGTACCGCTGGTCCAGATTGAGGCCATCGACAGTGCACAATTTGTCAAACACTTCTTGCCTCGCTTGGCCCATGTCAAACTCATAACCGATCCTTTTCAAAATCATCTCCAATCGTGCGTTTGTCTCGGTATGAAGGTTACTGAGGTACTCCATCAGAGGTGCATCGCTGATATCGCGTTTGCGCTTGATGCTAGTGTTTTTGGTAGATGACATTTCCCTATCACTTTGCCTAGAATTGGTGTCAAGATTGTCGGTTGGCTGCTCAATAATAGGTGGAGATGTGTCGCCCTGAATATCATCAAGCGAGGGATGGTAATCGTTGTCATTAACCTGACTCCCTCCCCCTAATTGAGCGCGCACACAAGAAGCTGCCTTGTCAAGCGGTTCTGCTCCTAGCCCGGATGCTCTATCCTTGCCAAATATACACTTCCAAGTCTCCCAAAAGGGCCACGACTTGGTTCGCATGAATTTTGCCTCTTTGTCGGCCTACAATGAAATGGTAAAAGATAGATTCAATTAACAAGCAATCAATGACAAATATTTTAACCATGAACAAGAAAAGAGTAATAGACTGCTATTCACCGTAACAATCTGCTCCCATTGTTCATCGGTGCAATCAATCTTATAATCCCCATGCGGGTTGAATCCAACTCCAGTGCGCCCCAATATTGATCTTAGGCTGCCATAGCTTTTTTTCCAGGCTTGAAGCTTAGATTGTATATGAGGGTTTCCCTTCAAGTCAGTGTTGGGGAACTCGGCACGAAGGTTGTCTTCGATCTTGGTAAGATACCCTGATCGGAATCCGTTGTCGGATTTCCATCCACAGGCAACCAAGTCGAGTAGTGTTGCTGCCGTAATCTCCTCCTCTCAGGAATCCACATTCTCCGAGTGCGGTCGCCCTTGCGGAACTTCCGTCGAGGCGTTTGTTCAGTACCTAAATCAAGACAACCGATCACAATACAATTGTTGTTAGAGGACGAGTCATCAAGGATGAACAGTCCGTGGGAAGGCACAACACATACCGGCGCTTGCAGTTGGACTGTCACGCACAACCCATGGACGCATCGGCGGAGACATCCCACCCTACAACCGAAAATTATACGAGGTATGAGTCCAAATCCCAATCTACACAACAAACGCATTTGATTTTCGTCGCCCAGATATTGCATTCAAACATAGTTCGCCTAAAAAACTATCAAATTAGTTACCAAAATAAAAATACTATTCCCTCCGTCCCAAGATAAGTGACTTGTATTCCTTTTTGGGGTGTCTCACCTATTTCCATTTTTAGCAAAAAGTCATCTCTTTTACTTTATTCTCCACCTACTTTATTCTCTCTTCTCTCCTCTACTTTTCCCTCTCTCATACTTTACTCTCTCCACTTTAACTTATTTAAATACCATTCCTTAAATCCCGTGCCCAAAAGAAGTAGGTCACTTATCTTGGGACGGAGAGAGTATCAAATTAGTTACCAAAATAAAAAAACGGAGGCTTCATACACAACAATTTTCTCAAGTCTAAAGTTACTCCATGAGCATAAGCAACCGTAACAATAAAAGATTCAGAAAATTGCAATGGAAACAACCAATAAGGGAAACAATCAACTGGAACAAAAATCTAATACACTGGATGCCCAAAATTGAGAGTCAAGGTTGAGTTAACTGCTTACCTGCATTTCTGCTGAATCTTAGGTTTTGCGCTGTGAGTGGGGGTGTTATATAATGTACGCCTTCTTCTCCAATTTGTTAGTCTTCCAAAAAAATTGAACAATTTCAATTTGCCGCGCAGATTTTGCCGTCACCGCGCAAATCTCATATTTGAAAAGCTTGGGGGCATTTTAGTCTTTCAATAATTTAATTTGAATTACTGATTTTGTTTTAATGGTAAATGCATACCCATCTTTGAAACACCGAACAGTGGGAGCGAGATGACATTTGGTGGGCCCAACCACCTCAATTCTAATCCAGATTTATCTCTCTTGAACCCACCTCTAAAACACTGAACACACCCTTAGTCTTAGATTGTGGTTGACGAACTTGTTAACTTAAAATTATAAATTTATAATTATCTAAGAATTTATTTATTAGTATATACAGTATGTGATTCGTAAATATTTAATTGTTATACTAATATAATTGTTCTTCCTTTTCAATTATAATTTGTTCTATACTTTTTTCTGTATTTATTTTTATATCATGTCAGGTAAAATTAAGTATAACAAAAAAATATGAAAAATGGAAAACAAACTTGAATAGTCATGATTTTGGACTGCAACTGGGATTGCCAATTTTCGGTTCCAATAGTGACAATTTTGGTTCTACTTCCCGAAGAACTGGTACGACGATTCCAAAATAAGCGACATCTCTACTTAAAATTCTTGATTTATTTTCCCCTTTTTCATCAAAAAGAATTCACCCATTCTTATTCATCATATTCATTCCAAAGAGAGATATTATCATAATAATGCATTGATGTGTTATAGAAAATAATGGAAAATTAATGAATAACTTGATAGAAAATACTCATGCATCCCTTATTCTCCTCTTGTAAATTAAGAGTAACAATTAAAAAAACTCCCACTGTGATAAATAGAATTTAATAGTGGTTTAAAAATTTAATTAAAAATTCATAAACACTAATCCAGAACAAATAAATCTTATTTAAACTGCTAATTTGAAATTAATTAATTATATATAAATATTATTATTATTTTTTAACCACATGTATACCGAACGAATCCGACTAATCCTACTCGATCGGGCTTGCGGATTAAGGCCGAAAGTCTCCCAACGGGTGGCGAGGTTTGAATCCGTGACCTCCCTCATGGTCACCACAGCTCCGCACTACGAACTGCGCTACGACCCGTTGGTTATATATAAACATTATTGATGTCAAAGTTTCGTTCAAAACAAAAGAAAATAGAAGCATAACTTGTCAAGCGTCGTTCGGCCCATTTTGTAGCCCATTTTAAACTTCTATTGTACTCCAATCAGTATTTAGCCCATGGTTAGATATGATTAGTTTTGACGCTACATATTTCATAGTGAAAAATGCAAATCAGCCCAAAAAATTTCAGTTATTTAACCTTTGCTTGGGTTAATAAATTTATTTCGTAAAAAGTAAAAGATACAGTTGTGTACTTGTGCTGATACAAAAAATTCAACATAGTTATGTACTTACATAACTTGAATAAATAAGTTACAATATTATAAAATCTACGAATGCAGCTATCAATATGAGAGGCAAAACAATTCAATAATCGCTATAGTTATAGTATTTTCTTTTTGATTATTCAACCCCCTAACTGAATGTTGTTTAAATTATCTTGTACATCGAATTACAAAATTGTATGTCATTTAACATTGGCAAAATCTCTTAAATAGTCTCTCTATATGTATGGAAAAGGGGTAAAAATGCGATAGGGGAAAATTGTAAAAATATTTACTAACCATATAACAATTGTCTTAAATAAATGATAGAAATGGCTAAATCCAGAAAAAGAGACATTGTCGGATACAGAATACTAGAAATTGTGTATGAAATTAATTTTTTCCCAAAAAAAGACAGAAACGACGCCGTAGCCAACTCGATTGCTGTTACCGTTACTCCTTCCATTTTTTGAAAACTGAAGCCCCTAATCACTCACTAAATCGAGTAGCGTGTAAATTCGCGCCTTTTTCTCTAAACTAAAATGATAATCCAACACTTTTAGTCTAAAAGCACGCCACTGCAGGGAAGGAACCGGAGACAATCCGGCCCCTCGCTGCCGCTTTGATCCTCTCGGTGCAGAGTAATCTGTCCGTTTATCCTTTTTCACGCTCAGCATTCCATCAAGGCAATATTAAAAAGTAAAAATTCAATTAATTTATGTTTACTATTTTTGTAGTGTGGAATTTGTGTGTTGGAATCTCGCTGGAGCTGCTGATTTACACGCAGGTGAGGCGGTGCTTTGCATTTTGTATGCTTGCTCCTTTTAGTTTCAGATCGATACCCTTTTTGCTTTAAGACCTTTTTGGGAAAAAGTTGGAATTATTCATTGGATTTTAGGAAATATGGAAGCATATTCAGTGTGATTCCTGCTGTGATATGTGTGTTAACATTTCCAGAAAAGGGACCGACTATTTTTTTTGTTTGATTTATTTTGTGCAGTTGTGTTTATGCTTCAAATTTAGCTTGTGATTTGGTTTTTGATAGATGTGAAGGTTTAAAAAAGCCCTTATTCGATCGGAAATTGGAAATGGGGTGTGCTCAATCGAAAATAGACGATGAGGAATCGGTTTCTAGATGTAAGGAGAGGAGGAATTTGATGAAGGAGGCTGTAGTTGCGAGAAATGCTTTCGCGTCGGCACATTCCGGCTACTCCGTCTCGCTTAAGGACACCGGCGCCGCCTTGAGTGATTTCGCCGGCGGGGAGGTTCCTCCGCCGCCGCTGGCCACGGCGGTGCCGGAGAATCCTCCGGTTGTCGACCGCCCTCCGTCTCCGATGGAGTCCAATCTCCCTCCGCCACCCCCACCGCTACCCAGCTTCTCGCCCATGCCGCCCCTCCAGCGAGCTGCTACAATGCCAGCGGCATTGTCGGAGTCGGTTAGGAAGGGGAAGATGAAAGGGGTAGCTGTGCACGAGGACAATATCTATGAGGAGGAAGAGAGGTTTCGGAGGAAGAAGAAAGGGGATGAGGAGGCGGAAGTCGAGACTCCAATAAGGCCACTTCCTAACCCGTCCACGACCCCTTCGGAGATTAAAGGGATGGCGTGGGATTACTTCTTCATGGACAACATGCCAGACTCTAATTTGGACGGGGTCGGAGAGAAAGGCCAAGGGGGCTATGCCGAGGACATGAATGTGAATCTTGATCAAGCATTCGAGAATGTGGCAGGACATGATGAGTTCAAGACTCCAGAGAAGCAAGTTGGTTCCGATGATATGGAAGCGTTCAAGACCCCGGAGGAGACGCCAGCCCCAAAGTTTATGCACTCGAACACGGCACCTACTTTGATGAGTAGAACCGTTATTGGTGGGACTGGGACAGGAGATGAAAATAAGGGCATCCGCAACGCTATCTCTTATTCGTCTCTTAACCGTCTCATCTCTTCACTATTCATGGGCCCCGCTGTACTTTTCAGCTCATCTCTTAACTAAGAGACAACACCTGCATCCCTCCATCTCTTAACTATTCATTCAATTTCATTTTTTATTTTTAATTCCAACAAATTCAATTAATAAAAAACACACTTCATTATAAATAAAATAAAATTACAATTTAAATACCTAAAAAAATAAAAAATAAAAAAGACATAATTAAAAAACTAGAAATTACAAATTGCACATTTAAACTCAAATAAAAAAAAATGGAGGCAAAGAATCAGAAGGAGTTCTCTAGTGACGATCATCTAACGGTTGCCAAATTTTGCCCAAATGTGCTCCATTAGATCCTCCTGGAGTTGGGCGTGGGAGGTAGAATCACGTGTCCTTGCCCGAATAGACAACCGCTCTTGCAAAGACGGATGCACTCCCGTTCGAGGCGGACTACTTGCGATTGAGCTTCCCGGGGTTTCAGGGTCGAACCAATTTCCCGCCCCAGGTCCTTCATCGGCGACAATCATGTTGTGCAAGATTATGCACGTATACATGATGTCGACCATATTCTCCATAAACCATTGTCGAGCCGGGGCTTTGATAATGTTCCATCGAGCTTGCAGAACCCCGAACGCTCTCTCCACATCCTTGCGAGCGAGACTCTTGCTTCTGCGCAAAAAGAGACTGCTTTTCGTCCGCAGGCCTGTTGAACGTCTTCACGAAGGTTGGCCAATTCGGATAGATGTCGTCGGCAAGATAGTACCCCATTTTATACTGGCGATTGTTAGAGACGAAGTTGATGGCCAGCGCTTTACCATTCAGAACTTCAGCGAAGAGGTCGGAGTTGTTGAGCACGTTGACGTCGTTGTTCGAGCCGGGACCCCGAAATACGCATGCCAAATCCATAGCCGGTAGTCGGCGACGACCTCGAGTATAACGGTGGGGTGGGTTCCTTTGTGGTCGCTCGTGTATGACCCCCTCAACACCACAGGGCAATTCCTCCATTGCCAATGCATACAATCGACACTCCCGAGCATCCCGGGGAATCCGTGCACTTGTTCGTGAAGACGGAGCAGAAACTGACAATCTGCGGTGGTTGGCTTCTTCAGAAATTTGGCGGTGAAGGCTGCTCGGACGCCTTTGCGAAGTTCAACAAACAAAGTCGCCCAGTGGATTCTCCGACGTGCAGGTATTCGTCGAACGCATCCGCCGTTTGTCCAGTAGCAAGCTTACGGATCGCCGCAGTACATTTCTGGAGCGTCGTGTGGCTAGGACGGCCAATAGCGTCGAACCCTTCTCTGAAGAACTCTTCCCGTGCCGCCAATGTACTCGCGATATGCAAAAATAGCGGGCGTGACATACGGAACCGGCGACGGAAGTTGATATCTCCCCACACCGGGTTCGGACTGAAGTAATCATGTTCCAACCTTGCGGCGGCTTCCTCCCGGTTACGGTGGATGTATGTCCGGCGTCGCCTAGGAGGCGCGGCGGCTTCCTCCTCCCTACGTCGATCTTCTTCTAGCGATTCTTCCATTATTCGACGCATTTGCTCAAATGGATCCATAATTGATTAAATTTGGGAGAAGAAAAAAATAAAGGAATGATTTTATAGAAGTGATTGGAGAGGAAAGAAAGAGAGATGAGAGAATAAATGTGTGTTTGTGTGAAAAATGGAGAATGGAGAAGAGTATATATAGAATATAAATATAAAAATAAAAAAAATTAAAAATATGACCGTTCAACGGTCATATTACCGTTTTTTTTAATTTTTTTTTTTTTTTTTTTTTTTGAAAAATCTGATTTTTTTTTAAAAAAAAATTGAATTATGACGTCATAAATCCGACGCCCACTCGCGGGTCGGCGAGTGGGCGTCACGCCAGCCGCCCGCGCGCGCCACGTGGCGCCGGGCGCGTGTCTCGCCAGCTCGAGACTTGCCTCGCCGGGACGCGTCGGGCGTCGAGACATCTCGTCTCGTCGAGACGAGACCGAGACCGTAACGAGGCAGCATTGCGGATGCTCTAATGGTGTGGATCTGTTGAAGGTTTTGAGTGAGATCGACGATCATTTCCTTAAAGCTTCCCAAAGCTCACAAGTTGTTTCAAAGATGCTTGAGGCAATGAGATTGCATTACCACTCGAATTTTGCTGATAACCGAGGTCATCATTACCATTGTGATTTTCTATTGTTTAAAGTTTCAACCTTGCAAGTTGCAATTTAGAGTTGGATTTGAAATAGTCGTTCACATGAATCATGATAATATGTCCATTGAATCTTGAAATCCAAATTTGCATAATCACATAATGGATTGATGCATTTAACTTTAAAAAATCTTGTAGAAAATGTGGTAATTCTTGTACTAGTTGTTTGTGAACATATTAACTTTTCAAATGAACTCAATAACTATCAATATGTTCGATTTATTTATGATCACCGTATATAACTACTCGTATATCTTTTTCACAGTGGAATATTGAATCTTTGGAGCCTCTTTTACTAGTTCCTTTGGAATAATTTGCTGTTTGGCATCTCTTTGTTTCTTTTCCGATTTTAGATTCGGTTGTGAACTTTTTATCGTATCCAGGCCACATCGACCATGCAGCTCGAGTCATGCAAGTTATTACTTGGAACAAATCCTATAAGGGCGTCCCAAATGGTGAAACAACGCATGATAGCTTTGATCCAGATGATTACGAGACACATGCCACTGTTTTGGACAAGTTGCTAGCGTGGGAGAAAAAGCTATACGAAGAAATCAAGGTTCGTTTCTGTTCAAGACTCGATCCCCCTTTCCTTTTCCTTATGAGTAATTCATACTTTCGTAGTTTGGCATCAGTCTTGAATTTCTGTTGTCTTCATATGGGTAGGCGGGTGAGCTTATGAAACGTGAGTATCAACGTAAAGTAGGCGTGCTGAATAAGCTAAAGAGACGCAATGCCAGTGCCGAGCAACTGGAGAAGGCGAAAGCTGCTGTTAGCCATTTGCATACGATACGAGGCTCTTCAACTGGCTGAAGCTGAATCTCATCCTCATCGAGAGCAGCTTGAAGGAGAAAGTGTCATCGCTGCCAAGAGTCCCGAGTCCTCCGATCCAGCTTCTGCTCCGCGATTGGCACGACTACCTCGAGAAGCTCCCCGATGAGGTGGCAAAGGGCGCCATCGCATCCTTTGCCGCCGTGATCAAGACGATCATCCTCCACCAGGAGGAGGAGATGAAGCTGAAGGAGAAGTACGAGGAGACGAGAAGGGAGTATGTCCGGAAGAAGCAAGTCTTCGAGGAGTGGCATCACAAGTACATGAATAGGAAAACACCCTCAATGGACGAGGGCGACCCTGATAAGGCCGTGGAGAGTGGGACGAAGGACCCGGTGGCGGAGAAGCAGTTCGTGGTTGAGAGCTTGAAGAAGCGGATGGATGAGGAGTTGGAGGAGCATCAGAAGCATTGCGTTCAGGTGAGGGAGAAGTCGCTCGGAAGCCTCAAGATCCGGCTGC
>NC_062970.1:38140167-38157194 GCF_023119035.1 Salvia hispanica
GTTCAAGACTCGATCCCCCTTTCCTTTTCCTTATGAGTAATTCATACTTTCGTAGTTTGGCATCAGTCTTGAATTTCTGTTGTCTTCATATGGGTAGGCGGGTGAGCTTATGAAACGTGAGTATCAACGTAAAGTAGGCGTGCTGAATAAGCTAAAGAGACGCAATGCCAGTGCCGAGCAACTGGAGAAGGCGAAAGCTGCTGTTAGCCATTTGCATACGATATACTGTTAGAGATCAGCTGAAAGAGCTGACTCAGAAGCCTATGGATCAGGAGCCTATGGATCACGTGACAACAATTGGAGCACGAGACTCAATCAAGGCTGGATGGTTCGATTGTTTGTATAAATATGCAATGTTGTTTGGAAGTCTGCATGCAATGAATGCTCTGTTTTATCCCCATCTATTTTGAGCAATCCAGCTATTCTACTTTCTTAAATATGAGCCTTGGTGTTTCTTTTCATGGTATCAGAGCAGGATCATTTTGATCCTGTCTCTTGAGACCTTTTCTTCTTGAGTTTTTCCTACCTAAAATGGCAGAATCAAACGATTCAAATGCCTCAAATTTTCCCTTTTCCGCATTACCTATTTTCTCTCAGTTACCCCCAATTTCAGTCAAGTTGGCTGATGGAAACTTTCTGATTTGGCAGCAGCAAGTTGAAGCAGCTGTTTAGGGATATGGTCTTGAAGCATTCCTCACGGGAGAAGCAGTCCCACCTCCTCAGATGGTCACTGGACCAGTTGAAGGCACAGTGATTCCAAATCCAGCATATGTTGCTTGGCAGAGACAAGATAGGAGGCTAGCAAGCTGGCTGCTGTCCTCACTATCAGAGAATGCACTACTACTCGTTGTAGGTCTCCAATCTGCTTCAGACATTTGGCGTGCGTTAGAGACTAACTTCGCAAGTAGATCTACAGCCAAAGTGATGCAATATCGCCAACAAATGCAAAATCTCAAAAAGGAATCACTGCCTATGAATGAATACCTTAGTAAGATGAAAACATTTTTTGATCTCCTGGGATCTGTTGGTTGTAGGATCTCAGATGGAGAGCAAATATTGCACATTCTTGGGGGTCTTGGGCAGGAGTATGATCCTGCAGTATGTTCAATCACCTCCAGATCTGAAGCTTGGTCAGTTCCAGATGCTTGTGCCTTCCTTCTGAGTTTTGAGGCAAGAATGGAGTCCACACGGGCTCATGCTGTGAGTACGGAGGGATCACAGCCATCTTTGAACTTTATGCAGCAATATGGGCAAAAGAAGGATGGTCCTAACTACACCAAATTTGACTCCAATGGTGGAAGAGGAGGATGTAAAAACCAAAGAGGGGGTCGTGGAGGCAGAGGTTTTTGGAAGGAGTGGAAACAAAATCATCTGTCAATTATGTGAGAAACCTGGTCACTCAGCTGCTCGGTGTTGGCACAGGTTTGAGCAAAACTACACTCCTCCACAAGTTCAAATTAGAGGAGGTCAGCCTCCACAGCAGCAAACCTACTACAATCCATCGGCGCATCTGGTGCAATCTGCACCTCGGGCTCCAACTGTGCCCCTCATTTTGGAACATCTTCTGAGTACAACTATGATGTGGCCTCTTCCACTAGCTGGTATCCAGATTCTGGAGCAACAAAGCACATTTCCAGTGATTTGAACAACCTCAATATCAGTTCAGAGTATACTGGAGGTAAAGCTCGTTTGCTTGGTAATGCTACTGCAGTTCCTATTGCTAATATTGGTGAATCTATGTTTGAGTCACATTCTGCAAATTTTTCAAGGAAACTTCATCTTAAAAATCTTCTTCATGTCCCTAACATCACGAAGAATCTCCTTAGTGTGTCTCAGTTTGCCAAGGATAATCATGTTTTCTTTGAATTTCATCCCACTTTCTGTTTTGTCAAGGATCAATGCACCAAGGAAATCGTACTCAAGAGAACCCTTGACAATGGTCTCTATCAGTTCCTAGTTCATCACTCTCCAATCAAGAGAAGCAATGACTCCATTTTTCCTTCCAATCAAGAGTCAAACCTCCCAGCTGCTCATTCTGCAAGCCTACAACTTCCAACTTCTAGCAGTAGTTTCAAATCTGATCTAGCTCTAGATATTGCCTTGTGGCACAATAGACTTGGACATCCTACTCTAGATATTGTAAAACTTGCTATGAATAGCTGTAATATTCCTTTTGTCTCAATGAAAAACGTTTCTCTGTGTCATCCATGTTGTGTATCTAAGGCTCACAGATTGCCATATAATCTCTCAGAAACTGTCTTTAGTTCACCTCTTGAGCTAATCCATAGTGATCTTTGGGGTCCATCATCTATCATGTCTAGGAATGGATTCTCATATTATGTTTCCTTTATAGATCATTATACTAGATACACATGGATATATCTGTTGAAAAACAAAAGTGATGTCTATTCAGTTTTCAAACAGTTCAAAGCAATGGCTGAAAATCTCTGTAACACCAAGATCAAGTCATTGCAGTCTGATTGGGGTGGGGAATTTCAAGGTCTAGTTCCCTTTCTGAAAGAGTGTGGCATAGCTCATAGGATTTCTTGTCCCTACACACCACAACAAAATGGCTTGGCAGAGAGGAAGCACAGACACATTGTTGAAACCGGGCTATCTCTTTTGTCTCAATCCTTTCTTCCTCCTAAATTTTGGGATGTTGCTTTTCTCACAACAGTGCATCTTATAAATTTAATGCCTTCTAAGACCATAAAAAATGTTTCTCCTTTTGAAAAGGTATACTCCCATAAGCCTGACTACACAACTTTGAGAGTTTTTGGTTGCCTTTGCTATCCACTTACTAGACCCTATAATAAGCATAAATTGGATTTCAGATCAGTTGGGGCAACTTTCTTAGGGTACAGCTCTTCTCATAAAGGATACAAAGCTTTACTTCCTGATGGTAGAGTCATCATCACAAGGGACATCATTTTTGATGAATCCACTTTTCCTTTGCAATCTTCTTCTGTCAAATCTAGAGCTGCACAGTTATCTTCTCAGGGATTGTTTCCTATTTTTCCTACTCCTATTTTTGTTCCAGATGTTACTCTTCCTCCTGCGCCTCCTTCTGCTCCTTCCACTGACTCCTTAGCCTCTGATTCCTCTCCACAAATCTCTTCACAGTCTCCCATTGCAGCTTCCTCTGATGATACAGTTCCTAATTCCTCTTCTGCATCTTCAGCCGCACGAAGTTCTCCTACCTCAGATTCTGACCCTCCTCTCCCTACAGCTACATCCAAACATCACATGACTACTAGAGCTAAAGCTGGAATCTTTAAACCCAAAATTTACACCATATCTCTTTCTCCAAATCTTCTTCCTAGGTCAGCTCTAGAGGCTATTTTGATTCCTATTTGGAAAGCTGCAATGTTGGCTGAGTTTTTGGCTCTCCTCAAGAACCAAACATGGATTCTTACTACTTTACCTCCAGGCAAAAATCTCATTGGTTGTACTTGGATCTTCAAACTAAAGTTTCATCTTTCTGGTGAAATTGCAAGACACAAAGCAAGGCTAGTTGCTTAGGGATTTTCTCAGCAACCTGGATTTGATTTCAATGAAACCTTTAGTCCAGTGGTTAAGCCAACAACAATCAGGTTGATCCTCAGTTTAGCAATATCTCTTGGTTGAACTATGACTCATTTGGATGTCAATAATGCTTTCTTGAATGGTGATTTGGAGGAGGATATTTATATGAAGCAGCCTTTTGGATTTAAGCAGGGAGGTCCTCACTTAGTTTGTAAACTTAAGAAGGCAATCTATGGCCTCAAACAAGCATCACGGGCTTGGTTCTTCACTGTATACTCTGTTCTCGTTTCTCTTGGCTTTTCTCAGTCCAAGGCAGATGCCTCCATGTTCTTCAGGCAACGAGGGGATGATGTTGTTTATCTTCTAATCTATGTTGATGATATGCTTGTGACTGGTAACTCTTCATCTTCAGTTCAACAAGTTATACGCCAATTGAATTCTCATTTCTCTCTAAAAGATCTTGGAGAGGTAAGCTTATTTCTTGGAGTTGAAGTTGTTAAGACTGATCATGGTTTACACCTTTGTCAGTCTGCTTATATTGGAGATCTCTTGAAGAAAGCTAACATGACAGGTGCCAAAGGATGCCCAACTCCCATGGTCTCTGGATGTGAACTTAGCAAACATGTTGGAGAACCCTTGTCTGATAAGAAATTGTTTAGGAGCATTGTTGGTGCTCTTCAGTATGCAGCTATTACTAGGCCGGACATAAATTATGCTGTGAACAAAGTTAGCCAGTATATGTCAGCACCCCTAGATACTCACTGGAGAGCAGTCAAAAGAATCTTAAGATATCTCTCTGGTACTTTGGACTTTGGTATTCAAATCAGCAGATCAAATGCTGTTGTTTCTGCCTTTTCTGATTCTGATTGGGCTTCTGATATTGATGACAGAAGATCAACAAGTGGTTATTGCACATACTTTGGGATAAATTTGATCTCATGGTGTGTCAAGAAGCAGACCGTGGTTGCTAGATCAAGCACCGAAGCTGAATACAGAAGCTTGGCACAAGCTGCCTCAGAAGTCAGTTGGCTTTGTTCTTTACTTGGTGAATTGAAGATTCCAAAGAAGCAAGTTCCTGTTATTTGGGTTGACAACATGAGTGCTATTGCGTTGGCCTCCAATCCAGTTCTTCATGCTAGAACAAAACATATAGAATTGGACGTGCATTTTATTAGAGATAAAGTTTTGGCAAAGCAAGTTGAGCTTCGACATGTTCCTACAAGTGATCAAATAGCCGACATCTTCACCAAACCATTGGGACGACAATCCTTCGTGAAGCTCCGAGACAAACTCGGCGTTGTGTCCTTATCTTCCCTCGGATTGAGGGGGGGTGTTAGAGATCAGCTGAAAGAGCTGACTCAGAAGCCTATGGATCAGGAGCCTATGGATCACGTGACAACAATTGGAGCACGAGACTCAATCAAGACTGGATGTGCTGAAGTCGAAACCATCCAAGAGTTACTTGCTACGAGTACAGCTGGCTTGAAGGACCACAAAAGGACATACAAAGACGTGTTGGCACAAGGAAGACTGAAGCACTTTTGATTACTCTTTCTGTTATGATTAGGAGGTAAAAACATGGATTAAAGATTGGTTCTAGATGGTTCGATTGTTTGTATAAATATGCAATGTTGTTTGGAAGTCTGCATGCAATGAATGCTCTGTTTTATCCCCATCTATTTTGAGCAATCCAGCTATTCTACTTTCTTGAATATGAGCCTTGGTGTTTCTTTTCACATACATAGTCGACATGCAATCGTTGGATTCTACTGTATCAGAAGTCAATGATATACGCGACAAGCAGTTGTTTCCCAAGCTCGTGGCTCTCGTTCACGGGTGAGTGCCGGTGGTGCCTGATTTTTAAGCGGCCTCCTACTTCTTTTAAGCGATTTAACGTCTAACGGTTGCCTAATATGTCGATTTCTCGAAGGATGACAACGATGTGGGAGTCTATGTGCGTACATCACGATAGCCAGCTTGAGCTTGTCACATGCCTCAAAACCCTCGACGTCTCGGGCGTTCTGATCAAGACGAGCAAGCATCATCACGACAGGACGAAGCTGCTCGCGACCGTCCTCGAGCAATGGCACTCGCATTTCGAGAAGCTCGTGACGGGCCAGCGGCAGTACATTACGAGGCTCTTCAACTAGCTGAAGCTGAATCTCATCCCCATCGAGAGCAGCTTGAAGGAGAAAGTGTCATCGCCGCCAAGAGTCCCGAGTCCTCCGATCCAGCTTCTGCTCCGCGATTGGCACGACTACCTCGAGAAGCTCCCAGATGAGGTGGCAAAGGGCGCCATCGCATCCTTTGCCGCCGTGATCAAGACGATCATCCTCCACCAGGAGGAGGAGATGAAGCTGAAGGAGAAGTACAAGGAGACGAGAAGGGAGTATATCCGGAAGAAGCAAGTCTTCGAGGAGTGGCATCACAAGTACATGAATAGGAAAACACCCTCAACGGACGAGGGCGACCCTGATAAGGCCGTGGAGAGTGGGACGAAGGACCCGGTGGCGGAGAAGCAGTTCGTGGTTGAGAGCTTGAAGAAGCGGATGGATGAGGAGTTGGAGGAGCATCAGAAGCATTGCGTTCAGGTGAGGGAGAAGTCGCTCGGAAGCCTCAAGATCCGGCTGCCAGAGATCTTCCGAGCTCTCTCGGACTACGCACATGCATGTTTCGAGGCATACGAGCGGCTGAGATTGCTCACAAAATCGCAGCATCCTAATGCTAATGCAGGAGCCTAATCTATCTTTGTTGAACAAGAAAGTTCAGCTAAGAATCAGTGTTTTGTTGGAGCTCTTTTTTGCCAGTGTTGCAGTTTTTGCAATGTTTGGTTTATGGGGAAATGAACTTCCATTTTCACCCATCAATGCTAATGAGTTGTTTTCAGCATGGGATTATATAGAGGGTAGTTTGTGTCGATACACTCATATTTGGGTCCAAATTCGTAATCCATAGTTTATGAATGTATTTTTTAAAAATTGATGAAATTGAAAATGAGGTGCTATTCAAATGCATCAAAATTCTACCAAGAAAATGGAAGAAAATATCGTCACTGTATTTTGATAAAAATAAATGAAATACAACAAGAACATAAAAAATGAAATACAACAAGAACATACACAAATTTGCAAAGAATGATACAACCCGGCCCGATAAACTTTTAAACTAACACATTCACACTTATAGGAGTTGGAAACGAACATATCCATACAATCAATGCCAAGTCTAAATTCATATCAACACATGGCATTAATTTCCTTTTAGGTTTCATATAATGTCAATTATGGAAATCATCCCAAACAAAAGAGGCGAAAACGCGAAGTCATGAGAAGCTTCATCGAAAACCTAATCTTGTGGTTGTGTATGGATGACCTAACCTAGCGAGCCAGTGTTATGCCAATTGACAAAAAAAAGTTCCCGATGCAAAAGCGAGGTTAATTATGTAAATTCAGAGAAAATAATTGATTTAACTGATCTACAGATATTGTATATTTGCATTTTGGGAAGATTCATTAACTACTTATAGGAGCATTTTTTGGGCGGGCCTAGGGCAAAAAGCCAGCTAGAAAAGATTACTTTCAAATCAAACATATGAAAACATCATGTAAGGGTCCCAGTTAGTTAGAGATCTTAAACGACAAACCAAACACTCCTTATTAGTATTATTGACTTCTTCTTAAATCTCTGATATGGCCTCAATTTTTTGCCCCTCTATTTATAGACATTATTATTTATTCTAAAATTTTCTATTCTATTCTTTAATATTTTATATACCCAAATTTTTCTCGATAAAAATTTAAATATTTTACTTAGATATCTACATTCTAGTAAAATAATGTAACAGCAAACACTAATACAAATATACAATCACGAAGATAGCATTACAACCCTAAAAATGGATTAAAGAGCTTACAAGGCAATTAAACACCAGTAAAAATTATATAGTCCTTCCACACCATGATGGCATAGTAATTTGGTGTGGCTCACCAATAATTCCTTTACAATTGGAAATAAAAAGGATCCATATGCCACATCACTTGACATAAATATGGCAACCTTATGTCTAAATTTAAAAGTATCCATTATAGCATTTTATGGAAAGTGTAATAAATTAAATATAGAAATTGTACTATCATATGAATAATGAATTAACGTTAATATACTAGTACAATTTATAGGTTTGTGTTAAAATGACAACCCCTCTTAAAATGACACCGTGACACCACAAGGCAATTAAACACCAGTAAAAATTATATAGTCCTTCCACACCATGATGGCATAGTAATTTGGTGTGGCTCACCAATAATTCCTTCCATATGCCACATCACTTGACATAAATATGGCAACCTTATGTCTAAATTTAAAAGTATCCATTATAGCATTTTATGGAAAGTGTAATAAATTAAATATAGAAATTGTACTATCATATGAATAATGAATTAACGTTAATATACTAGTACAATTTATAGGTTTGTGTTAAAATGACAACCCCTCTTAAAATGACACCGTGACACCACTTATACAGACAATATTATAAACGCTACACAGCAATATTACAAACACTACACAAGAATCTATAGATTGTTTGGGATATTGTTGGACAAGAAATATTGCTTGGATAAAGACCAACAAATTGCTGACCGTTTTTTTTCAGTTTTTTTTTTTTTTTTTGCCACGTGGCAGCTTATTATTCGTCCACGTGTACAAATGATTGGCTAGGAATGGTGGTATGGTGTTATTTTAAGGGGTGGTGGCACCCTAACATGCCCTTATATATATGCATATTAATTTCATAATACAATAATATTATGCACATAAAAGTAATCATATTGTGTTACTTTTCATGTAAAAAGAAATTATATTATTATGGATAAGATCTTTTTTTTTAAAATTTTTTTATATATATAAGAAAAAGTTCACATAAATAAAAATTATGACTGAACTTATATTTTGTTAGCATATAGTACTAGTATATATTGTAATTTTCATTATATTTATTAGCATGTAAAAAAATCGAGAATTTTTAACACAAGAAAATAAAAAATAAAAATAAAAAGAAATGAAATATTCATATAAAATGTTATTATTTTATAAGAGAGATGTCTTGTATATTAGTACTATTATATTATATTATGAGATGAATATACATGTATAAATTGTACTCCGTATATTAATTAAAGTCAATTCACTTCATATGATAGTACAATTTCTAAATTTCATTTATTACACTTTCCATAAAATGCTTATAATGGATGCCTTTATACTTAGATATAAGGTTGTCATATTTATATCAAGTGATGTGGCATATGGACCCTTTTTATTTTCAATTGTCAAGTAATTATTGATGAAGCACACCAAATCACTATGCCACCGTGGAAGGACCATGAGATTTTTACTCATTAAACACACCCTTAGAGAGGTCTAGGATGATCGATTGGTTAAATTGAAACTCAAAATGTTTCAGTTAATTTTTTTTTTTTTTATTTCATTTTACTTATTCTCCATTTTTCAAATTATAACCCCTAGTACAATCAATTTCCATTTTCAAATAAAATACTATATTCATACTATATTTATTGCAGAGGATGAACAAACAACGAAATGTCATCTGGAATTTCCTCATTTTTGGACAAGTAAGGCAATTAATAAAAATTTAAATTGTTACCAAATGTGCCGTTATGCTTAAACATTTGAACAACATAGGAAGCTATGAATTCAGATTGCGCAGCGTGGCGGAATCGTAGCCGTTGATGAAAATAAATTGTTCGGCATTTACCGTCAGGGGTTTGAAACAAAGGCTCTCCGCCCTCTTTAATTTTGAATTATTTGGGCCGTTTTTTATTTCACTTTCTTTCTCTCTTTGATAAAACACACACTTCACGCACTATAGGAAACACATCATACTGCGGCTGTCTCTCTCTCCTCTTGCCAAATTTCACCGAGAATCAGCGGATCCTTCTTGTGCTTCTGGATTTATTGGATGCGTGGATGTCTATGAAGTTTCTGCTGGATCCGCAAGTGATCGGTTGGAATTTTGGTGTGTCTGCTGTTGGATTGAAATTCGTCTGTAAGTATTTCAAATTTCAAATTCCGTTTTTTTACTAGAATTTGAGCAAGATGGAGGAATTATTTATTGTTAGAGTTCTGTATTTTTCTGGATTTGGTTGCGGTCTTGGTATAAGGAATATCATGAATTTAGAACCCTAGTTATTTTCACTTTGTAACAAGTTAGTTTTTGTGTTTGGTTTTGCTTGAAGATGGTCTTTTGTTGATTTGAGTGGTTTGGCATCAATGACCAATCAGATGCGGTGTTCGGAATTAGAGCTATTCCTGTTTCAATGCAACCGGATAGTTCAAATTTTTTATTTTAAGAGCCTAGAAATGACTCTTTTTTCAATGTAAGGCTCTAATCACATAAAAATGTAATTTTGTTGCAATTGAATACATTTCACGGCTAGTTAGTGCAGTTAATACTTAGAGTGTGCAACAATTTCTTGAATTAATATACTTGTTTTCTGGTTTTGTATGTGCACACCTGACTTCTCTCTTTTCTTCCTTCCATGTTCCTAGCTATTGATCCCATCCCAGATTCAGACAGCTCCTACCTTGTTATAAGGTAGCTTATAATGATTTTTGGAAAAAATCTTGAAGAGAATTACCAACGAGTTGGAGGCCTAAACTTACACTTATCAGCCAAATATGGAAAGTGATAGGACAGGCAACAATAACCCTTCAGATGTTGCAAAAAATGGTCTGCAAAGAGCTCGACCTTTACATGGGTACCATTTCAATGTTTTGTTCATGGATATTATGTGGAATCAGTTTCCATTTTAGTGGAGTTGTGTAATCAAAATAAACTATGGTGGCTCGTGTTCAGATACATAATAGTCTTTCAATATATATGACTTTTTCTCGTTCTGTTATGCAGGAGAACCAGTGGCCCAACACGTCGTTCGACGAAGGGGCAATGGACGGCAGAAGAGGTTAATATGAATTTTTTTCCTATAGCTGTAATTATTCAAGTCTGTAAACACAATTACGGATTAAATAGGAATTTGTTGGGTAAAAGACTGATTTTTCAGCTCGTATTGCAGGATGAGATATTGCGAATGGCTGTTCAACGCTTCAAAGGGAAAAATTGGAAGAAGATAGGTAAGAAAATGGGTTTAGGCCTTCATGCAGTGAATTATTCAATTCACTTACTGTGATATGTTATGATATATTCAGCGGAGTGTTTCAAGGACCGAACAGATGTTCAGTGCCTCCATAGGTGGCAGAAAGTTCTTAATCCTGAGCTTGTGAAAGGTCCATGGTCGAAAGAGGTCAGGCTACTTCTCTAGTCATCAATGGCTTTGATGTCATTCTCTTGGTTTATCTCTATATTCTGTAAGTAAGATTTATAGAGTCTGTTTAATTTCAACTTTAACACATAATTAGGAGGATGAAGTTATAACTGAATTGGTCAACAAATATGGTCCCAAAAAGTGGTCTACGATCGCAAGTCATCTTCCTGGGCGTATAGGGAAGCAATGTCGTGAAAGGTAACCTTGCAGGAGCTTCAATTGATTTTTGTGGTTTATATAATTATAAAGTAATTGATTCTGCATTTTGTGTTATTGGCATGCTTTGTATGTGAGTCAGTTGGTGTTACTCATTTTTTTTCAGGTGGCACAATCATCTTAATCCCAACATAAATAAGGAAGCTTGGACACAGGATGAGGAATTAACATTGATCCGTGCCCATCAAATTTATGGAAACAAATGGGCGGAGTTAACTAAGTTCTTGCCTGGGAGGTACGTAAACTAGTATTAGCCCCTTCACACCTGTATGCTGTATGTAACTTTTCCTGGCTTTTGCTCATTTTGTGTGCCTTTTTTGACTGTGTCTGCCACCAGAACCGACAATTCTATCAAAAACCATTGGAATAGTTCTGTCAAGAAGAAATTGGACATGTATTTAGCTTCAGGATTACTTTCACAGTTCCAAGGTCAGCCTCTTGTGAATCATCCTAACCAATCAGAACCTTCCTCCTCTTCAAAAGCGCAACAAAGCAGTGAAGACAACAGTGTTGTTAGAAGCAGAATAGAAGCAGAGGAAGCTTCTGAATGCAGTCAGGGCTCTAACATTGCTAGTATGTCTCAACCTACAAGCAACCCAATTGTACATCCCGTAGGCGACTGCAGAATAACTGAAGAATCAAGTTCAATTCAGTATCCTGGAGATTATCATCCTGCGTTTCAAGAAGCAGCATTTTCTATACCAGAAGCACCTTGTGAACTGAGTGACAAGTTTCTTGAGCATGATTTCTCTCTAGATTGGGGTGCCTTAGCGGGGAAAGATTGGCAACTAAATCCAAATGAACTACCGGACATGTCTTTGCTAGATCTAGGGCAAGAGTCCCCTGGAATGTTCGTCGGAACATCTTCAAGTGGCCAGAATAGTAATCATGAAGAAGTACTCTTTCAGCAAGAGTCTCATATGCCATTAGGGACGTATACTTCCATGGTGAACATGGCTGTAGATTCCGATGCCACAAATATGATCTCTACTTCAGACTGCAGCAGGATGGTATACACCGAGGCTGATCAAGGTGGATGCTGTCCCTCTGAAGTTATAAACCAAATAGATTCATTGCTCCATCGTTCTTCAACTCTCCAGTTTCCTGAAAATGGGGCTTTTGCTTCACAATCTTGTTATACACCTTCTGATCCGCTGGGTCCTTCATTTCCTCAATGTGTTCCCTTCCCTATACAACTTCCATCTGCTGATGGTCAGCACATCTTTGGCCCTCATCCTAATCAGTACAGTAATTCACATGCAGATCAGGAAGCTAATCAACCAAGTACACATGGCTTCATATATCCTACAGAGTCTGATCACTTGCAATGTGAAGATAATTTTGTTGAGGAAAAGGGAACACCGAAACTAGTTGCAGTTAATGATTTTGTCTTGACATCCTCAAATGATTCTCAAGGTTGTTCTTTGGTGGACAAAGATACTAAAACTGAAGAACAGAAGGATTCTGGAGCTTTATTCTACGAGCCCCCACGTTTTCCAAGCTTGGACATACCATTCTTCAGTTGTGATCTTATACAATCAGGTAGCGATATGCATCAAGAGTACAGCCCACTAGGCATCCGCCAACTTATGATATCTAGCATGACACCGTTCAAACTGTGGGATTCGCCAACCAGAGATGACAGCCCTGATGCTATTCTCAAAAGTGCTGCCAAAACTTTTACAGGCACGCCATCGATATTGAAGAAAAGACACCGTGACTTGGTATCTCCTTTGTCTGAAAAGAGAGGTGAAAAGAAGCTTGAAGGTCCTAGAAATCAAGAATCATTTTTGAATATGAACAATGGTTTTTCCCAGTTAGAGTTTATGTTTGATGAATGTATAGAGAAAAAAGGACAGCTGCTTTCACTATCGCCAAACAGAAGAAACTTTGAAGTGTCTTGTATGGAAAAAGAGAATGCAGTTCCTGCATCTGGACAGGAACAAAATGAAGGCAATAAAAGCATTGTCACTTCAGAAAGAGATACAGCAGAAGGATCTACTAACAATGGCAGTGATTGTTCGAACAGTATGACTAAGAATGCAGAAAAGGACTTGACTGTATCAGTGAGTACCCTACTTTGTCTCCACTGGCATTAATCAGCTTCTTTCTGCATTAATGAATCGGAAAATACCGATAAGTACTAAATGCAAACATTTATTGCTACTGCCTTACTAAAACGAATTTGCTGCAAAGCTGTCTAGAATATACTCATTTTCTGTACTGCATTGTATTGCTCATCATGAATTTGATTATTCTTTGTGTGAATGTACTAATTGTAGCACTGCACTAGAATGTTTTACCATGTTATTTTTTGCAATTCTGATGTGTTACGATTTTGATCCTGGCAGGCGATTGAGTCTTCTGGAATCCTTCTCGAACATGATGTGAATGACCTGCTATTCTTTTCTCCTGACCGTTTCATAATGAAGAATGATAGAACGGTTGGTTTAAGTGCTAGAGCCCTTGCAAAACAGTCTTCACGAAGATTAGATGCTGTGTCAAAACATGGGGCTGTTTTAACTTCCTCAGATGCATGTTTTTCTGTCCTTTGTTCTCCTCGACTGGGTTCAAAGAACAGGACTAATTTGTTTATAACTACCTCTCTGCAATCCTTGAGTCCTTCAGCGAAGAAAGTTGAGGCTTCTGGCAAAGGTTTAGCCAATGAAAACAATAATATGTAAGATCATTATCACCTGGTTAAATGCTAGCCTCTTGACATTTCTCAGTTGCTCCTAATTTCGATCCTTTATTTGCAGGTTTGCGGAAACGCCTCCATCAATTTGGAAGTCCCCTTGGTTTATCAATAACTTCGGACCAGGCCCAAAAGTTGATACAGATATATCAATCGAGGTATGTGAAATATTTTAGTGGGAACATTATTTTTTCATTGTTTTGTTCTTTTCATGTTATTTTATAGTATGTTATTTTGGTAGGACATTGGCTACTTCTTGACTCCGGGGGACGGTAGTTATGATGCCATCGGGTTAATGAAGCAATTAGGAGAGCAGACAGCAGGTGCGTTTGCTGATGCCCAAAAGGTTCTTGGAGATGAAACTCCTGAAACCATAATGAAGGGAAAATGTATCACAAACCACGACGGAGAGAAAGAGCATGACCACAATCCATGCTCTGCTTCAAGTTTCATGGTATGTGTTTACAATAAATTCTTAAATATCTTTTTCTACACCATTACGTCTTTTGCTATATGCACTGAGATTGTAAGTAGAATAACGTGGTTTCCCCGACTTTCTCTAACTCTTACTCTGATGGTATTATCAATCCGTTGCAGTCGGAGAGGCGCACACTCGATTTTAGCGAGTGTGGAACACCTGGAAAAGAATCTGCAAGATTTTCAAGCAGCACCAGTTTGTCAAGCCCCTCTTCCTATCTGTTGAAGAGTTGCAGGTAGAAGAAGGCAAGGCATTCATGGTATAGAGCAATCCTACTGTAATATATATGTAAGTCTATATTTTAATTTTTTTATATTCTTGAATACCATATATAACAAATGGCATGTGTCCGTGTAAAATGCATTTGGGAAGTTATACAAAACCTTCGATTTATTCTAGAGGCCATAAACCTTGATTGATTTGTTTGATGTTGCTGTGTAGATGATACTCTTATTGACGATTAAGTTTTCATATATATACAGCAATCGAAGGTATTTTTATTTTTATATTGACATTATTTGGATTTTTAATTATCTCCTTTTGTATGTAATCACACTCCTAAATTTACAAAAGTCAACCAATTATTTCGTATTTCTGATTATAAGAGATTTCTTATAAGTATTTGCACAACATAACTTGTAAAATTGTATTCGATGAAAACGATAACGCTATTACTCTTTATTCATATTCGAAATGAAATAAGACGATAACGCTTATACTCTTTAACTTAAACGAAATGAAATGTTTCCTGAGAATATTTTTTATGATCATATTTGATATTGGCTTTTGATAAGAAAATCTCAACAATCAAAATCTGAAACTGTTTATTTAACCATGTAAAAAATTGCTTCTTTATAGATTATGAATTTATGAATACAAAATAAGTTATGTTTCATAGAAATACGTGATTCAGATAATATTAACTTAATAGGGATGTGATCAGGTCCATAAGTGAAATTATGTCAAAAATCAAAGCAAATCTCAGCTATTGGCCATTGGATCCTGTGATATAACTGTTAGATTAATGATACGTATCATCTAATAATGTAGATTGTGTAGTCTAATAATGTAGTTCGGCCAATAATGTAGATTGTGCAGTTTAATAATGTAGCCCAGTTAATAATGTAACGCTTTTAGTGTAATAATATAGCTCAAATATTATGATCACAACCATCCAATCTAAGAGCATCCGCAATGGTTAATAGGCCAGCCATAGGCCAGCCATTCTCTCCTCTGCCACGTCAGCAACACTAAAAAAACCACCTGCCACGTCAGATTTAGGCCAGCCATAGGCCAGCCGCAATAAAAACAATTCAAAATATACTACATTTACGGAATTAAAATTGCGATATACGGAATTAAATTTACGACACATATACGGGAAAAATAATCCATTCCATTAAAAATAAAGTACAAAGATTTTAAAAAAAAAGTACATGATTTTTTTTTTTAAAAAAAAAAGGCTTCAACACCCGAGCCCCGCCACTCTCTACTCCTCATCGCCGTCGCCGTCGCCCTCCTCGTGGCCGTCGCCGCTGCCGCCACCCGTGGTATCTGAGCCCACGTCGGAACCCCCCAGCCTCCTCGTCGCGATCTCTAAATCAGCACGCATGCTCTCGAGCATCTCGAAAAGAATCCTCTTCTCCGTGGTGCAAATGAAAATGAAACGAAAATCGCGTTTATATATGATTTTAAAAAAAAAAAAAAAAAAAAAAAAAAAAACGAAAATCGGCATAATGGCCGATCGCTGGCCGATCGGGCCTCTCGAATGGCGGCTAGCCGATCAGCCAGCGGATCGGCTAGCGACGAGCGATCGGCCAGCCCACGCCGATGCGCTCGCCGATTGCAATGGTTCGGCTAGCGCGACGAATCGGCTAGCCGGTCACTAGCCGACCATTGCGGATGCTCTTACATCGTCGACGTGTCCTTGTAAACCACTTTGCTATAGCATCAACATCGAATTAAAAAAATGATTAAAACTAAATTAATACTTAAAATAAACTCGAATTAAAAATATATCAGAATAGGAATAAAGGAAGATTAAGATAGCAATAACATATATCCGCGTACACAAAAATTAAATGATACAACGATCCTTTCAAAGTTATAAACTCGTAGTTGGAGCCAAAATCTCCCTTCTCTGTACATTGTGACCATCGAAACATTTCCTCTCACTAATTTGCGTTCCGTACAAGAGACCAAATACAATGTGAATAACCAATCTTGTTCTCCCCATCGAAATCAGAAGTCGAATTCTCCCGTCGCCTGGTGAAAGCCCAATACCAAAACCACTCAGACAAAACATATGCACAAATAAAGAACAGGTCAGAGGAGCGAGCATCCACGAAAAATGGTAAGGAATCCTAACCTTGTTGAACAGAATGTCTTTGTTATTTACGCGCATAATGCCATCCTTCAGTGTGCACTTCCACCTGCTCTTGGTTCTTGTCACCTGTGTATCATACAAGCATATCTTAAGGATGAGATTATCGTCATTGAAGAAAAACCCAGAGTAAACAATATGATTTTGCAGGCTCTGTACCTTGTCGAACTGAGCTAGAACCAGATGTGCTGTGTTTACATCCTCCCCCTGTTCCAGATCGTCCAACTCATCATCGTCGTCTTCATTTAAGGGTTCATCATCGTCGTCATCGACAGGTTCATTTGGAATGGGAGCAGGAGTTGCTGCTTGCATATCTAGAAATGCAGACGGTTTCATCTTAACAATGGTCATTAACAGTTCTGACATGTGGGGAGGTACTAAATTTAG
>NC_062970.1:38157294-38174142 GCF_023119035.1 Salvia hispanica
TTAAATTTAAACGAAATGAAATGTTTCCTGAGAATTTTTTTTTGATCATATTTGATATTGGCTTTTGATAAAAAAATCTCAACAATCAAAATCTGCTTTTATTTAACCATGTAAAAAATTGCTTCTTTATAGATTATGAATTTATGAATACAAAATAAGTTATGTTTCATAGAAATACGTGATTCAGATAATATTAACTTAATAGGGATGTGATCAGGTCCATAAGTGAAATTATGTCAAAAATCAAAGCAAATCTCAGCTATTGGCCATTGGATCCTGTGATATAACTGTTAGATTAATGATACGTATCATCTAATAATGTAGATTGTGTAGTCTAATAATGTAGCTCGCCCAATAATGTAGATTGTGCGGTTTAATAATGTAGATTAATAATGTAACGTTTTAGTGTAATAATATAGCTCAAATATTATGATCACAACCATCCAATCTAAGAGATCCGCAATGGTTAATAGGCTAGCCATAGCCGACCATTCTCTCCTGGAATTAAAATTGCGATATACGGAATTAAATTTACGACACATATACGGGAAAAATAATCCATTCCATTAAAAATAAAGTACAAAGATTTTAAAAAAAAAGTACATGATTTTTTTTAAAAAAAAAAGGCTTCAACACCCGAAGGACCGGACCTCGCGGGGCGATAGGGGGATCCCCCCTCGCACCCCGGCGCCCCGCTTCTGTCCAACCGGGCGGGGCGACCGTAAATGAAGGAGGATGGAAACCCCCTCGCATCCGGGGGAGGTCGTGGGATCCGCCGGCTTGCGCCTGTAATCGCCGCTATAGTTAAGTCGCGCTTCTTCGGCCACCCGCTCGCACCCACCCGGAACTTCTCCGAGTCCTTCGCAACAAGAAGCACTCCCGGAAGGTGAACTCCTTATACTTCCCCCCAAGGGAACGACTCTGACTATCCTCGGCGTCGTCCTCGGTCCGCCCACTTTTGAGCCGACGGGGGGCGTTGGCGCAATTCGCAAAACGGCCCCTGCGGCCCTGCGTGCGTTCCCACCCTTCCGGACCTCCTCGTTGCGAAGTCCTTCCCGTGCGGCGGTCCCTCTTATAGGCAGCCGATCTTCGCCCACATGTTGACGACCCGGTTGTTCGCAACCGGTGGATCGTCGCACACCTCCAACCACCCCTTGGCCCGCCGTACTCATCCTCCGTCACTTCCTCCGGCCGGGGAGCAGCGGAGCTGCGATGACCCTCGCCGGCCGCCTTGCCCTTCCCTTCCCCTCGTCTTCTTCTTCGGCGGCGGCCCGCGTCGCTGGAACGGGGGTATCATCTTCCCCGAGATCGATCCCAATATCGTGCAATGACAGAAGGTCATCGCCGGAGAACTGCGTCTCCACTGGGGTCAACGTGTGAGACGAAGCACAAAATCAAGCGAGGGCCGATATACCGCGTCCCCTCCCGGTGACCCCTGCACCCCCCCCCCCCCGGCATCCCGGGATACATGCCGTGCAGCATCCCCCCCGGCATCCCCCCTCCAAGGACTGAAATTTACTTTAATTTTTTATAGAATTTGTCTTATGGACTATGCCCTAACTTTATATTAGGATTTGATTCTCTATTATACTATTCCTACTATATAGATATTGCAATTGGAGCGCAAATTTAGAACTTATAGCACTATTATCTATTTCGACAATATTTTCGTACCGTTTGAAATCTATCAATATTCCCCATCAAAGAAATAATTCTCAGCTAACAATAATTAAGATTCAAGTTAAATTTATTAAAATAAAAAAGATCTGAACTAAACATGAAAACTCTTCCTAAAACGAAAGAAAATGTCAGAATAAACACTCTTCTTAAGAATCCTAAAGCGATAAATTAGAGATCTAATATTCGACAATCAACACGAGTATTGAATCATATTTAACACGCAACACAATCTGGAAGATAAAAAATGATGCAACAAAACAGCCTTGTTCCTCTCTTACTCTGAATATTTTGAGGTTTTGCCCAGGGAACCTTCCAGAAACCGAGAAAAGGGCAAAATCATAGAGCAAGACTTTAATTCTTACTCCAGCTTTACTCTGTCGATATCAGACATTATCCCTTCAAGCTGCAAGATGAGTGTTGAAGGGAACAAATCAACGTTTATATACTTGGTAAGCATGCCGTGTAAAGAAAGTATCCCAAACGAATTTTTAGCTTTTCTGTACGTACCTTGACAATTTGGCGCATAAAGTAATCACCGTATTTCTTTGGTGCTTTGGATTCAACAACATGGACCATGTCCTGAGATTGAAAAGAAGATCAAATGAATCCTCATTCGTGTTACAAATGAGTCAGTGGGAAGAAAAGACAAAAACATACAAAAAAACTCACATCATCAATGTAGAAATTGGTATCCATATTGGAGATTATTTTTCCATCTGAATCAACCGAATGCATCTTGTGTTTGTATGTCATCAAAATTGTCCTGTGAATAGATGATGAAATACTGTTTATGGGAACCATCACTTTGATATATTAAGGAAAGTAGGATGTCAAGTTGGGATTTAAATGTAACACGTCACCTCAAAGTATCCTCATCAACTTCCATATACGAGGCCAGCTTTGCAATGGAGATTGTAGAGTATACATTTAAAAAGGTCCGAATGCCTGATAATAGTTGCTGCTGCTTTACTTCATAGAGAAACAACTTCAACTGTAGTCTATAGGCATCCTGAAATATCATATTTGAAAAGCCCATGAGATTATGAAAACAAATTAGAATAAGCATGCCAGCTATAGCCCGGAAAAACAAAACCAGAGACATGTGGTATCTATGCCTAATGCACATGAGAATTAAGAAACTGAAATCACTTAATTAGAGTTCGCTCAGATGATATACACACCTGGTTGTAATTTACAAGTGGCTCCTCATAACTTGAGGCAGATGGAGTGATGAACTTTGGGCACGCATAAGAGAAGAGCTCGTCATATAGAGCAAACGCCTCATCATCATATCTCTGCATTCTCAACATTTTTTCACCATACTTCTCCCGTAGCTGAGAGTTGACAGTCTCCTCAACAAGCTTCAATTGAGGACACAGGGAAAGAGTGACTGCAAGCAAAGCATACATTTGCTCATTCTTTTTCAGTATCTGTTCATATTGAGGGGACTTCTGGTGATACTGCTTAGTCTTGAATATGTAAAGAAGTATTTTATTGAATTCTCGAATTGCCTCCGTATACCTGTACGTATTTTTATCAGAATGTATTAGAACACATCCTTCATAAACATCTCTCTAACAAGAAAAACAGTTTGTCTCATTATGTTACTCTAAGCATGGCTTATTTATATGCACATAGAAACATATCATACCATGCTACAATAATGTTCAGTTATCACAGCATGATATGATGGAATAAAGTTGACAAACAATACCATTGCCTACATTTTTTAAAAGATTAATTCATGAAAATACTTCCTTTTTGGCCCACAGCAACAATCTTATTATGAAAGCACAACACTGTATTCAATTCAATACATAAGCCTACTAATGAGGGTATTGAAACACGGAGATTATGAAACATGGCAATAAAAGGTTCATAGAGCTTCACGCTAAAAAAAGTTAACACCCACCTCCGAAGCATGAGATTTGCAAATCCATAGTGATATATTGTGGTTATGTGGCTCCCAATGACACTGGTATAGACGCCTTGTTGACTTATGTCAATAGGTAGTATGCACTTCAGGCCAGTGTGATAATCACCCAATAAACAGTGAACTCTAAGCAGGCCTACCATGCTGAAGTACCCCAAGACCTTCAACACATTACTTCCACCACTATAATCATATCCATCTGTAGCAGTAAACTGCTCAAGACCTTCCTTCTCCTGTTCCAGAATCTGAATGATCGAAGACTTCTCCACAAGTGCTTGTAAATAATTGAGGACACCATACACATTCCATGCCTGAGAAACAAATATAATAATCAGAAATAGTCCTTTCTTGAAATAACAAGATGGCAAGAACGACAGCATTCAGCATTATGTAAACCTCTTAATCATGCAAAATTTCATATTGCCTTCTCATTATCCCTGACAAACAATGTGCATGAAGGAAATTCAACAACTTAACGAAAAAGGCATAGAGACACACAACTATCTATGTAAAATAACTCATCAATTTCTCACTGACAAACCTGATCATACTGGCGCAAAAGTGCAATCTCCTGCTCAGTTTTGTTCTTCATCTTAGCACGATACTGACAGAATGACTGGAACTGGTACACAAATTCATCAACCATGTCCCATAACCACTGATTCGGCAGTTGCATATTCACCACTCCATGCAATACAACCTATCAAAGTTTCAGATTCAGCATGCAGAATCATTCATCAGAACAAGCAAAGTTAATTATAATTATACAATCAGCATAGATTCCAACCAAAAAAAATCATACGAAATATAAAAAATACTAGGTACTCCTAGTACCATCTTGAGGTCCGTTGTAATTGATATCACTACATCTGATAAAAGTGAATAACAGGAACCACCCAAGTTCCTTCATTTCATTTATCACAAACAGAATCACTATCGCCAACAACCGTTCAAGGTTTGCTAATGGAATGCAATTTGATACGTAGCTGTTACTTCCTCCGTCCCAGATAATTCGTCTCAGTTTTCCATTTTGGTCTGTCCGACATAATTTGTCCCACTTCACTTTTACCATTTTTGGTAGTGGACCACATATTCCACTAACTCATTCCTACTCACATTTTATTATAAAACTAATATATAAAGGTAGGACCCACATTACACTAACTTTTTCAACCCACTTTTCATTACAATTCTTAAAACTCGTGTCCGGTCAAAGTGACCCGAATTATCCGGGACGGAGGGAGTATATTCTAAAACTGCCAATATTGGAGTATACTGAGCCACCTTCAAGCACAAAATAAAAGTCCATGACCGCCCAAAAACCGATCATTGCTTCAGATTATATGTTGTCAATTACTCAATAGAAACACCGAATCACTCTCATTGCAAACATTTTGGATGAATTTTCTTCTACCATTCACATTCCACATTAGTTGTAGTAATAGCTAATTTAAAAACGAACCTAAGTATCAAGATTTATCAGTGCTCGATGCCTGGATCATTTTTCTTCTACCATTAGAGGAATAGGTAATGTAAATTACGAAACTAAGCACATATACTTTGGGTACACTGATGTTTCAGCTTAACCACTGTCGAGAATTCCACACACAAACATAATTAGCCCAAACCTGGAAGAGATTGCAGTAATTATCCCACGAATCAATCCGCTGCTTAAGCGTGGGCGAGAGGCGCGCGTAGAGGTGGCGGAACCACATCTCGCGATAGAGCAGGCAGAAGACGTGGTCGTTGTCGACGTAGGTGGCGACGGCGTCGACGGAAGGCCATGGGGCGTCCTTGAAGAACCTATCGCTAATGCTCTGAAACGATGTCTCGTACATTTGGTGGATCTCGTAGACGTTCTTCTCCCGTATTTGGCGGTACATGTGCACCACAAATGACTTCACGGAGTCCGGCACGTAGTTCGGGTCATAGCCGGAGGCGGAGTCGCCGTGTGGTTGATCGGAGTCGTACGGCGCCGCTCCCGTCATGGTGGCTCGGAGCTCAAATATGCTTCTCCGGTGCGTGACTGTGTGATGGAAAGAGTTTTTTGGGGGGGTCAGTTTTGCCCTAACCAACGACAGCTAATGGGCTTACTTCTATTTTGGGCCATGTTCCTATGGATTCTAAAATATGAACTCATTTTTATAAAATCAATTTATTATGCATTTTAAATATCTTTAACCACTGCCTCCATCCTCCTCTTAAAAAATACTAGTATTAACACCGGTGCTATGCACAGGACATAAAAATTTCAAATAATAGATACAAAACATAATAAATATGAAGAAATTATAAATTCAAAGCAATGTGAAAATTTTTAAAAATATAAATATACTTATCTTGTCTTACTCTAATTGGAGAATTTACTACTCCCAAATGAATGAAATATCTATATAATTTTAATTTATAATCTAAGGGAGTAAAAACAATAAAAATTAATGACAAAAAGAAGATATGCAACTATGATAAAAGAATATGAGTTAATTAGAATAAGACATACAGTATAAATAAAGAAAATATGTGTGAGTAAAAATGTTTATTGACAGCTATGGTAGTCATTAATCCAAATAAAAGGTAAATCAATATATAAATTTAATAGGTTAATTAAAAAAATTATTAAACACATCCACATTAAATATATGAATAATTTAAATAATAAAAATTTAAACTTCTTTGAGAAGTCAGGTTAGAAAATTTGTATTATCTAATCAGTTGATTATTTATTTCTTCTATTTAATTTCAAACTATAGCATAACTTGATATACAGTCAAAGACTAAATGAGTTTTTGATATTAGAAAGAATAAATTTCTTACTCCCTGCCACATATACGTATAAAAAGTAAATATCACTTAAAATATAGATAATATTTTATGCATCTTTGTTGTTTTGAATAATGTAACAATTTACACTTTTTTATATTAAGAAGTTATACAAAGTTTATAAGTTAAGTTTAATTTTAAATTTATTCTGTATAATTTAATTTTTTCTGTAATTTAATCTAAAAACTTAGTAATATGGTTTAGCTTGTGAAGCATCTCTAAATTGGCAAACAATTTTATGCCATGCGCCGCCGCCCCCACCGCCTGCCTCCTTCCGCTTGCCTAGACGACACACTTCAATCGGCACGCCTTGCCTCGCGGTCCACCGCCGTGCTTCGCCACCCACTTGCTTCCTTCACATCCGCCGCGCTGCATAGCTCCCCGACCGCCGTTCCCTGCCTCGTCACCCGTCGCGTCTCGCCGCTGCCCAGCCGCCCTCACACGCCGAGCCACCCTCACACGCCGAGCCACCGTCCTTCCTCAGTGTTCCACCGCTATGTCTCGTCGGCTTTGGTTCTATCTATATTGTAGATTGAATTTCTTCTTCTCAAGATTTGGTTTAGATCAACTTTATTCATCAAGATTCTATTTATTCCGCTTCCGCCGCCGTCGGCCCTCCTGCATCGCTGCCTCCGCAGTAACCCATAGCGTCGCCGCTTCCTCTGCATCTCTGGCATCTCTCTCGTCGTCTCATCCGCCAACGGTCGCCGGAGCCGTCGCCGGATTCCAAGCAGAGAATCCGAACCAAATCTGCTACACAACAATCACAAAATCAGTCCACAAAATGCAGATCCTAGTCCATCTATTTAAAAGTGTTTTAAATCTTCTTCAAGAAGTTTGCATTTGGTTGGACCATTTGAGAAGCCAATAAGAGCTGCAATTTTTTTTATCCAATGGCTGCCATTTCACAAAATGACCAAAAGGGTGAACAAAAATAGCTTCACATTTTCCCTCCAAAAAGGATAAAATTGTCTTTTCACCAAACTGTCACTTTAGATTAGTAAGATACTTTGGACACAAATTTTAATGCATATTTAGTAAAGTAAATAAAAAATAGAAAGAAGAAGTAATTATTGTATTAGTAGAGAATGAGTCTTGTCTTGTTAGAGAAATAAAAAAAAAAATTAAAATAAAAAAATGCATATTTTTTTAAAATAGACTAAAAAAGAAACAGTGTATATTTTTATGGGACGAAAAGAATATTATAAAATATTGTTATTATTATGTGCGTGTTGCTCAAACAGGGATGCAGTGATTGATGCCTGAACCAAAGATCAGTGGTTCAAGCCACGACATGATCTATTCATTTATCGATAAAAAAAATATATACATATTAAGTATGGACAATTCTCCGTAATGTTGAGCTTCTTTATTTGCGGACGGATAGAAATAGAAAAGTGGGAGTATGGACAAACGGAAATAGAAAAATAGTCAGCCGAATTGGAGAGAATATTTGTTTGAAGCACATTGGCCGTTGCATTATGTACACCATAGAAAAATATAGTTTGCGCGGTTGCTAATCTAGCTAGTTAAAAGAAGTCAATGGAGATTCGCAGCGTGAGTACAATTTTATCTGTGACTGTAACTCAGAAAGAGGGGAGAGAGAGAATGGTGTTCTACTTCAAGGCGCGACCGGAGGCAGGAGAATACACTATCTTCATGGGATTAGACAAATATGAGAACGAGGACCTTATCAAATTCGGCTTCCCCCAAGACATTTGGTACCTACATATTTCTGCTTCATTTTCTAATTGGAGGCCGATCTTTAAATTTCACTCTTTCAATTTTTCTTTGGAATCGTTTATGGAAGAATTTATAGGGTAAAAGGATGCTACATAATAGGAGTTAGTTTGATTTTACCTGCTTCAGTAATTTTGAGATTCATGTCTCTCTTGAGCTATTTTCTGAAATTGACTTTGTTTGGGGGATTACTTCTAGTTCTAGGTGAATATAGTTGAAGGAGTTTAGCTGAAAATTGATGTGCAATTAGCGATTGGATTTGTTTAATGTTTAGTTATACCATCTAGAGTTAGGGATTTGTTTTGATATTTTAGTTAGAGAATATAAGCTTGATTCTTTGTTGAAAATCGTAAGTCACACTTGCTTCATATGGAAGCTTATGTTTTTTTTTAGGGAAATTGGTCTCTAAAATCATGAACTTTGCCTAAAATTTGGTATTTACCATGAACTTTAAAATTGGTATATAATATCACGAACTTTGCATTTTGTTTGGTATTTCCCAAACTCACTCAAATAAGATATTTTCATCAAAATCTTATTTAATATAGACAACCTTGATATGTTTTATAATATTTGAAACCACTTTTTAAGTTCATAACATGTAGCATAAAAAGTCATGTTGAAAACTACGTTGATTTAATTGTGCCAAGTATGATAAAAAAAGCCTCGTAAGTTAGTGAAATATAGCAATAAACATGCCGTGGGAAATACCAAACAAAATGCAAAGTTCGTGATATTATATACCAATTTCAAAGTTCATGGGAAATACCAAATTTTAAACAAAGTTCATGGTTTTAGAGACCAATTTCCCTTTTTTTTATTATTATAAGTAATTATTACTATTATTTCAGATGGAACTTTTATTTCGTTGCAGGTTGGGTGGCTGTAGTGTTTTTAACCCCATAATTGAATTGCTTCGAGCCAAATCAACAGCAGTAGTATAACTGATCGAATTTATCATATCATCAACAGCATTAGGGTTAGGGGTTAGCCTTGGTTCCGTTCCTTCCAGACCAGTTGTCTTAGAATCGAGCATTACTATGATGATCGTCCCTCTCCAGAAAAGTGTAAATATACTAAGTTCTTTTACACAGAGATAGATTCAGTGCTACAATGTTCAGCAGAATAAAACTATGACATTCATTTCCTGTACATTCTCTTTTGAAAATCTCACAAAAACAGGTCATTTTGTAAAATGGAGTACTACTTCGATTACCTTTTTGTATGCGTGTTTTCACATTTGGTATGTATTTAGCTTCAGCTTTAATTCTGGACTGTAGATCATACTCTGTTTTGATAGGTCATACGGGGGTAACAGAAGTATCGTGCAATTGGTTTCCGAAAGCAAAATCGTAACATTACAAAAATATATTCATAAAAATGCACTATTGAAATAGGTATCTTTCTGTAGGTTCCATGTGGACAAGATGTCTTCGGCCCATGTTTATCTCAGACTACCAAAAGGCCAGACCATTGATGACATACCCGAGGGTGTATTGGAAGATTGTGCGCAGCTAGTTAAAGCAAATTCCATCCAGGGCAAGTGTCGTTTTTCTCTTTTGGTGATTGTTAGTTGATTGAATGCGATGTTGAATAACATATTCAAATTTTGTTTTGGTGGAATATGTTCTGATTTTGTTAACCTAGCAGGAAACAAAGTGAACAATATTAGCATTGTCTACACTCCCTGGCAGAACCTTAAGAAGACGGCTTCCATGGAAGTTGGCCAAGTTGGTTTCCACGATCAAAAAATGGTGAGTTTTTTTACACGCATTTCATTAATCCTTTGATGCGGACATGGGGGTTAGAACTTGATTTGTTTCATTTTTCTTGCTCAGGTCCGAACCATGAAAGTGGAGAAACGAATGAATGAGATAGTTAACAGGTTAAACAAAACAAAGATTGAAAGAAAGCCAGATCTAAAAGGTGCTTGTATGTATGTATGTGTGTGCCTCTATTGAACTTTGCGAGATAACATCTTCTCGTTTCTTCTGACTCGTGTGTTGTGTTCAGCTGAACGAGAGGCTGTCAATGCATCTGAAATTGCAGAAAGGAAGCATCAGCTGAGAGACAAAGTGAGTCACTTCACCTTGGTGATATAAACCTCTCGGCCTCTGCTATTCCTGACTTTTTGGATGAATGGTGTTTTGCAGAAACGTCAAGATGAGCTTGAAAAGCTCGAGAAGGAGAGACAGGCTGAGCTGAGAAGCTACAAGAATTTGATGGTCGCAGAGAAGATGACATCCAACAAGGACACGGCATCAGCCAGCAAATCCGTACAGGAAATCGAAGACGATTTCATGTGATATTGATCGCGTTTTTCACAATGTAAATACAAAGCCATATATATTGATCTTCTTCTAGGCCCAACTTTGCTATGTTGATACGTCAGTATAGAACATGTATTATCTCTAGAAATTGCTTTTGCTGCTGCCTCCACTTTGTTACTGTTTACTTATGAATGGTAGAATATTTTGTCAAGCAAAAGAGTTTAATTAACATTTCATTTCCTTTAAGTAGTATGTGAAAAATGTATGTATATTTTTCATATGAAATAGAAAAAAACGAATGTCAGAAGTGGGATTTGAACCCACGCCCTCGTAAGAGGACCAGAACTTGAGTCTGGCGCCTTAGACCACTCGGCCATCCTGACTGTTTGTTTGTTTACATAAATTTAAGTTTTAGTAGTAAATAACTTTCTTTCTACACAGATCCATCCAATTCGGTTCACAGCCCAAAATTCTCTTTTATCATCAATTCAACCCAACTCACATTTTTCTTTTTCTCATCAATGAATGGATCTTTTACTTAAATGACTCGATGTCTCAATTTTTTAAAGCCATTCAATTGATGGGATTTGGTATGAGATCTCTAAGATTGATACTCAAATATTTTCTTTTGATTTGATCCATAAATAGGAACAAACATATTGTCACCTCTTGTATAAGTCTATGAGATGTGTTCTTTGTAATTCGGCCAACAATCTAAAATAGAGTGCGTAGCTATTTAATTTAATACGACTAGCTACAAATTAGTCAAATTCATAAATTTATTAGATTTAAAGTTAAATATTACTAGAAGTCAACTGAAATAGGATAAACGTTCTAACTATCAAACTGAATGACGAAGAGCAAAATGCTATTTTTTTCACTGGGATATTTTGAAATTTGCATATTATTTGCTGTTTAGAGAGAAAAAAAAATATCATAATACCGGAGGAGCAAAAGTGATAAATTAGCCTATTATTTCTAATAAAAGCTGCAAATTTATTAGTATCACTGCGTTTATGAAATTTGGGATAGTTGTAATAATGATAAAGATAATTATTTCTTTTAACATTGATTACGTTTTGCCTCTCTTACCTAATGGCTAATACTAGCATTTAAAAAACATCATAACAACTAGAATTCTAAAAAAATGCAAAGTAAAAATTTACTTTAAGAAACTAAATTTATTTTGGAAACAACTTATTTTTTGAAGTAGCAACTATATCGTGATTTGATTTTGTAAGATATGAAAAATAAAGTACTCCTATCTCATACTACTACTAGTAAATGGAGTAAAATGGAACAATTGTTACAATATATGGGGAGGTAAAGGTAAATTAAGTGGGCTAAATTTAGAAATAATCAAAACTACAAGGACCGGTTTCCTACACAGAGCACAGGTATAAAATCGCGTGGTTTCCTCTCTCACGTTATCTCCACCACACTTCCGTCTCCAATTCCGAAACCCTCTCTCGCTCTCTCCACCGGCATCACTGTGTTTATATGCACACCTATACACACACAGCGAAAGGATATAGACACGGATATCGTTCTCACACATCGGAACCCTAGTGCACCTCTCTCATTTTGATTTTTTTGTTGTTGTCAATTTGGAACCCTAATTCTCTGCGAGCCTTAGCTTTTCGGAATCTCATTTTTGGAAGCTGTGAATAAAGGAAGTTGAATATCGATAGAAGGTCTTTCGAAATCTGAAATCTAATTATACGTCATCTCAGTTTCGAAATAATTTGGAGTTCGTCTAATTGATTTATTTTGTTTGTGTGAATCTACTCTGTTCTGATTGTGTTTTGCTTGTGTTTTTGTACCTTCTGAAACTCTAGGAGTCCTTGGAATCATCGGCCATTGCTGTGTCCAAGCTCCGGATTTGGATCAATTTCGAAAAAATTCTGTGTTTCACCAGGGCTTTTGACAATTCGTGGGATTGGAAATGGTTGGAGGCGGGAATAGAAGGGATGAGTCGTCTTTTACTGTGAGCAACACCAATGTTTTTGCGGCGCTGGATACTTTGAGGAAGAAGAAGAAGTCTGACAAAGAAAAGGGGTCCTCTAAGGGGAGCAGGGGCACGTCGAAAGCTGCGGGGGGACAAAATGCCGGGGCAGAGAAGCAGGTGTTCTGGGCGCCAGCGCCTTTGACAGTGAAGTCGTGGGCGGATGTTGATGATGAGGATGATGATGACTACTATGCCACTACTGCTCCTCCCCAGGCGATGTGGGGTGGTTCGGCTTTGAATGCACCTGAAGAGACTCATAAACCTGATGTTGTGGAGGTATAAATTGTGATGGTGTATTACACATTCGTGTGCTATTTTTTTTTTCTTGCTAGTTCTATATTGCTTGAATTTGCCTATTAGTACAGGCTTCTGAGTCTGACTAATTTTGAGCATGTATGATGATAGTGATTTCATCATTCCCAAAATGTTTCTTATGGGGATCCCTTGGGGATGGAAGTGTTAATTCACGTGTGCTTTTATTTATACTAGCCATTTGTAATGAAGTTCTAACACATCGCTTTTAAGTCATGATTTGCATCGTATACAATCCGTCATAAATATAAGCTTTTCGTTGACTTGAAGTCAGTATGCCTTGTTGCAAGTGTAGCTAAATTGAGTTGTTTTCCCTTTTCCCGTTATTTATGTGAAACAGATTTCTCCGCAAGCGATACTTTGATGTATTCCTTCCTTTGTCATATATCGTTTGATTAAATTGGACATAGAAAGAATTGTTGAAATGTAGCTCAGAGCTATCATAGTTGGGGTGGTAATGTGCCATGTTATTATTTGTTTGCATGATTGTGATCAATAGAGCTTCAACATGGATGTATTATGTACAGACATTCCTTTTTTCTGTAAAGGCTTTTAATGTTGTTACAGCTGGAAATTTTTGTCTTGACTGATCTGCCGCATGATGGCTTTACTGCAAAACGAATAACTTGTTTTTTTGCTAATCGTGGTTTCATTCTCCAAAAAAAGTGTCTGATTAAAATATAGAAGTTCATGGCTCCTATTGTTTAATTTTTTTGACATGTGAGCTTTATTAAACTTCTAGAATGGTTTGCAACGTTACGTCCACTGACTGTTTGAGTTAGTTATGTTGTTCATTTATAGGTATATATTCCTTAACCGATGTAATGTTTTTATTTTTATTCATGGATCCGGGGATTGTGATGATTGTCAGAGAAAGTGCAGAACTACATGTATTGTTACATGAGTGAAATTGAACATGAGCAACTGTGCTTGTTAATTGAAGCTACGCCTATCATTTTCGACCTACATTGCAATCTCTTGAATCTTCTCTTGATTACTAATCCCTTCTTCAGACTGTTCTTATGATCCTCCTTTCATCTACTACTCTACCAAGTACTATTTGATTGAACCTCTTTCAGCGACTCTACATCCATGTTTCTCCCCCTCACTTCCTCGTCCACAATATCTTTTTCTGCCTCTGACCAGTTGGGGGTCTCTATGGTAAATGCTAGTACATGTTTAAGTGTACATCTGAGAATGCTAATATGGGAAGATTCTTTACTGTCAGTTAATTAGCACAATTATATGCCATGCATTGAAAAATGTGAATTGCATTTTTCATACATAATAGGTAATTCATCGTAACTGCAGGAAAGTGAAAGTGAGGATGAACTTCTTGATGAAGGTGATGATGATATGGAAGATGGGCATGATCAGGAACCAGAGGTTGAAGAACAGCCTGAGACAGTGGCTGCACAGCCTGCAGAAGCTTCATCAGCACCTAAAGAGACAGAAAGACAGCTTTCCAAGAAGGAGAGAAGGAAAAAGGAGCTTGCTGAGCTTGAGGCAATTTTAGCTGATTTTGGAGTGAACCCCACAGAGAAAGCTGAAGATGAAGCATCATCTGGTAACGTTCTTCCGTAATAAATACTTGCTGTGTTATAATTCCAGAGAGTCCTAGAAAAAGCTCTTTGATCTGTTGTGCTATTGTTGCATTTGTGGAACTTTCTTGGGCGGAGATAAAAATCGGGCTTTTATTCTGCAGATATTGCGAAAGAGCAGAAGGATGGACAATCAAATGGGACTGCTGATAAGAAGGATAACCCCCCTGCTGAGTCTAAAAGTGCAAAGAAGAAGAAAAAGAAGGAGAAGGCTTCCAAAGAGGCGAAGGATCCTCAGGATCAGTCCAACAGCTCGGATGTTCCTAACGGACAAGAGGAGACTGCTGGAACTGAACAAGTGGAAGAAGACACCTCTGCTGTTGACGTGAAAGAGAGGCTCAAGAGGTTGGCGTCTTCCAAGAAAAAGAAATCAAATAAAGAGGTGGACTCTGCTGCAAGAGCTGCTGCTGTTGAAGCTGCTGCTAGGAGTAAAAGACTCGCTGCTGCCAAGAAGAAAGAGAAGAACCATTACAATCAGCAACCAATCCGGTAAGATATATATCTAGATTATTGAATCTACATAGAGATGGAGATGCGATTTATTGCCCGCGAATAAACTTGGAGCTCCTCCTCCCTGAGTCCTCTCGTTTCTTGATCGATGAACTTTGATATGACATTTACATGACCCCGGATGATGATTTTGGTTATTGAACTCGGTTTTTATTTGACACTTCCTTTTCCCAGACCAGTTTGTAACATACTAGTACATGTCATGTATCTACTTCTTTTGGAAATCTGATGGATGTTCTTGTGTTTCATTTGTTTATTCAACTTTCATCTGTATTTCTTGTTGAAAACCTAAGCATAGCGCCAAATTAGGATTTAGATGGTTTATTTGGAAAAAAAAAATCAGAGGCAACCAAAGATTTTCCAGGGTTTATAATTGGTTAATGTTTACAACTCTGGAATTCATGTCTACTTTTCAGGCCTTGTTTCACAATCAATCCCTTTAGCTATGAACAAAACTTAGCAATTTCTGAAAATCTTATTTGGCAGCAATAAATACGGTAATGTTATTTTCTTGAGTATTGTTGATACTGATATGTATATTGAAATGATGATGTCGAATTCTAGGTGTCAAATTCAATTATTTTCTTGTTTTAGAAAATTCTTTGTCAATCATTTTTGGCCTTTCATATAGTATAACCATTTTTTATTTAAGTTTAAAACAATATGTTCGTATTGTTTGTTTGGTTCCTGTACAATACCAAGACAAAAAAGTCAGGTTACTTAAATGTTGTTAGCCAAATCAATTTTCCTCATATGCTGAGGTAAAAAAAAAAAAAATTAAAAAAATGACAATATAATCTCTCTAATCTCGTTTCTAATTCAATTGAAAATAAACTAAAAAGATCTTGTTTTAAACATAATCCAACTGTTTAAAAAAAATCGGTGTATTTTTATTTCTCAACATGTTCGTAAATTATTTATTGGGGTACTCATAGTAAAAACAAATTGATATTTTTTGTCTTAATGAATAGCACTGTATAAAGACAAAAATGTCTCAAATCGTAACAAATGGAGTACTATACTTACTATGTTACATAGGATTTAAAATAATAAAATATGGCTATTGGGAGGGACCAAAAAAATTGTGTGGTATATTCTTTTAAAGTTTATTTTATTGAACTTACAATTTACTGCTTCAAATTCAACTCAAGCATATCTGTGGACTATTATAGTGTAATACTAGTACAAATTTCCACCAATTTATGATCTCTTTTGCAAATTAAAGGCTACTAAATGAGGGATGAGTTAAATTAACAATTCTATACATATATATTAAATTAAACAGTCCATTTTTCCGATCTTTCGCTATGATTCCAAAATTCGCAAATTCTTCCCCAATTTGATTCTGTTATTTTCGATTTTCCGATTCCATTTCAGGTGATCACGAATCCTAGGGTTTCAGCTTTCAACCGCAGTTCGTTCTCCGCGCTCTCAACCTAAGGTGAGAATTCTTTCAATCTGTACTCGTCGCATGCGATCTCGTGGTCGTATACTGCACTTATTGTTTCAGCCTGTAAATCGCGATTCCTTTGTTTCCTTATCTAATTAATCTCGATTTGTTTTAACCGTATGATCATGCAGTTTCTTGCCTGAATCTTGCTTTGTTGCATCGTCGATGTGATTGGATGGAATGAATTTGCATTAATTTGTTAATTTTCTGAAATTCTGTTCCTGTTTGATTGCCTGTCTTTGCTAGTTTTCAGTTGAGAAGCGATGCTGGTATTAAGTGCTCGCGTTTACAGTAATAGAGATTCATGGTAAAGATTCAAAGGAAAAGAAATGAAAATTTAATGAGTAACGGAATCAGCTCTTTGTTTGTTTTGCGTATGCATCTGCTTAAATTCTTTATATGTATTGGTTTTTAAAGTCGCTTGTACAAATTAGTTTGTTGTTATTGATTATAGCGACTGTCGAATCTATATTATGGAGCTGTTTAAGGTGAATGCTTCTGAAATTTCTTCTTTAGGCTAAATT
>NC_062970.1:38174242-38178873 GCF_023119035.1 Salvia hispanica
AACTAACATAAATCATGTCAACAGATTTTCAAGTCATGTCAACAGAGCATAAATCAACAACATAACACCTTTAGTTATCTCTAAAGAGGTGGCTGCACTCTTGTAAAATTCTTAGACAATTGTTATAAGTTATGTAAGCCAAAATATCAGAACAAGCTTCAAATTACCAGGATCAAAATGTCCAGTTTAATTAGAATACACCGATTGAAACACACGATGTCAACAGAATAATTAACAAGTACACATAAATCATGTCAACAGAGCATAAATCACCAACATAACACAACAAAATAATGTTAATGAAACAGAATGTCCACAAAGAGCATAACAACAACACAGAATATTTACCAACTAACATAAATCATGTCAACAGATTTTCAAGTCATGTCAACAGAGCATAAATCACCAACATAACACAAAAAAATCATATTAATGAAAATCAAACCAAACTACCTCCACCATTCATAAATCATGTCATCAAATTTTCAAGTCACGTCAATGCAAATCAAAAGACTTACGTAAATTACCCCTATAGTTATCTCTAAAGAGGTGGCTGCACTCTTGTAAAATTCTTAGACAATTGTTATAAATTATGTAAGCCAAAATATCAGAACAAGCTTCAAATTACCAGGATCAAAATGTCCAGTTTAATTAGAATACACCGATTGAAACACACGATGTCAACAGAATAATTAACAAGTACACATAAATCATGTCAACAGAGCATAAATCACCAACATAACACAACAAAATAATGTTAATGAAACAGAAAGTGAACAAAGAGCATGGCAACAACACAGAATATTTACCAAGGAACATAAATCATGTCAACAGATTTTCAAGTCATGTCAACAGAGCATAAATCAACAACATAACACAACAAAATAATGTTAATGAAACAGAATGTCAACAAAGAGCTCATAACCCATACTTTTCCCTTGAAAGCTCACAACTGATTAAGAAAAAAGGGTTAAACAGTCTACACCTAAAGTATCCATAGATTCCAAAACTCAACCATGTTTCTCAACCTTCTAAGTATTTATGGTCTTTTGCTTAGCCAATAACTAACTGATTTTTTTAAGTCAAGTTAAGGACTCTGATTATGGTTATATCATATGGACTTTTACATTCAAGAAAATTCAACCAAACATTGATCCACTAAGACTAACATTTATTTCCTCGGTCAAGAATTATTGAGCTAATTTCTCAAGTAGCTTCACATAAATCAGAAAATTACCCCTATAGTTATATCTAAAGACGTGGCTGCACTCTTGTAAAATTCTTAGACAATTGATATAAGTTATGTAAACCAAAATATCAGAACATGCTTCAAATTACCAGGATCAAAATGTCCAATTTAATTAGAATACACCAATTCAAACACACTATGTCAACAGAATATTTAACAAGTACACATAAATCATGTCAACAGAGCATAAATCACCAACATAACACAACAAAATAATGTTAATGAAACATAATGTCCACAAAGAGCATAACAACAACACAGAATATTTACCAAGAAAATTTACCCTTGAATAATTTTTATGATTGCCACATGGCAGCTGATTATTCGTCCATGTATACAAATAATTGGCTAGGATTGGTGGTATGGTGTTACTTTAAGAGGTGTTGTCATTTTAACACAAACCTATATATATATATATATATATATATATATATATATATATATAATCTATCAAAAGAAGTTCCTAAGTATAAAAACACTGACGATATATTGACTGTTAGATCTGTAGATGGATGGTCACGATTTGGATTGCATCATCAAATCTTCTGGGGTATAATAAGAAGGATTTGTGTCATATGAAGGGTAAAAAAGGAATAGAAAAATAGAGAGAACTATCGTTCCGTTTTTTAAGAGCAGATTAAATGGGAGTCATTACTCCACACGCCAGTCCATCTCTCTATTTCACCAAAAATTCGATTAATTTTCCCTAAAACCTACAAAATCGGCGACGAGATAAAGCCCTACTCTCTCAAACCAACGAAGAACAAATCCCACTTGACGATTCTGAAATCAACGAGGACGATAAACCTAGCGCCTTCTTCAGCAATGGTCGACACACGCTCTTCTGGAACGGCGACACATGGCGGAAAAGGTTAGTAAGATTGTGTATACTGATTGACTGAAATCTAACCAAATCTGACCAAATCTGACCAAATTTTAACTTCAATAGGTTGGATGTAAGCTAGACTACATTTTCTGGGTTTTGAATGAATGTAGTTTTGATTCTTTTTGGGAACTTTGGTATTTAATTGTGGTTTTTTTCATATGCAATAGGTCAAAGTACCACTCAAAACTCGACTGAACTGAGACATGGTATTGATGACCCAAAACAAGGTTAAAAGTTAAATGTTTTTAGCTTTTGTACCTCTACTTTTGAAGAACTCATGAATTGATATGGGATATGCTTTTATAATAGGAGACATATGGGAAACTTGCTATGAAAAAAAGCATATTTTTTATGTTGTGTTTGTGTTAATGTTATACACTAATTTATTTGATGTTTCAGATACAACACCACATAAAAATATATGTGCAGAAGGGGAAAAAGGAAAAGGAACGGCTGAAGATGATCCCAATTCTGCACTTACAATCAACTAAAGTTGGCCTTCTAGATAAAATATTAGTCGTTTGTGTAAAACAGCACTTAAAATGACCTTGTAATGTTTTCCTTTTGTTTCTTGTAGTCGAAATACCATATGATGAAAATTACTTCATACATTCGGTCATTATAAATGAATATTTGGGTCATGGCATCATATGGTTTATTTGTGTCATAATAAACCAACATTCGGTCATTATATAACACTAAAGAGTACCAAAATGCGTCATACAAATCTAATCGAAATGTTCGTATCAAACAAACTGAAGTAAAATACATGACTATTCTCATGTTTTTGACATATTAAAAAAATTCTATTTAATACGGCCGAAGAATATACAAGCAATAACTCAAACATCATCCATTCTGTGGGTCATACTAAACGAATATTTTGGTCATAATAAATGAATATTTGGGTCACAGCATCGTATGGTTAATTTGTGTCATAATAAACCAACATTCGGGTCATTATATAACACTAAGGAGTACCTGAATGCATCATACAAATCTGATCGAAATGTTCATATCAAACAAACTAAAGTAAAATACATGATTATTCTCATGTTTTTGACATATTAAAAAAATCCAATATTAATACGGCCGAAGAATACACAAACAATAACCGAAACAACATTCATACTTTGGGTCATACTAAACAAATATTTGGGTCATGTCAACTTATGGGTAAATTGGAACAGATTGATTCAACGACGAAATCTGGAAACTTATTGCTCAAGAATAATAAATCTCCATGAAAATAAGTCTAATGGAAGATTGTCTGAAGAAATGGAAGATATAAAGGAGTTGAAAGTTATGGAATGTTAATTCATCACTCACGCGGATGATTTGTTAGTGAGAGGCAACATTATAGGAATTTCCATAACAGGCGATTACATGATATTGACATAAGTAACCTTATAGGATTATTAGTGATTAAAATAATAATATTCCAGAAATTAATATAGCCATTAGATTATAATCTTAAGATGATCTCGCCAAATCCTAAGGGCCACATTTGGCCTGTATTTCTTTATTTAAACTCATTCTTATTTCGATCAAAATCATATATATATATATATATATATATATATATAGGGGTGCGTTAGGCTCCTTTGCACCCTAAGTGTCCTATTTCCTTCTTAATCTCAGCCCTTGGATCCTTGAATTGGATGGTTGTGATCAATGCATTATTAGTCTATAATGTTGCATTATTAGCCGCTGTGCATTATTAGAATGAAAATGTGCATTATTAGTCTATAATGTTACATTATTAGCCGTTGTGCATTATTAGAATGAAAATGTGCATTATTAGTCTATAATGTTACATTATTAGCCGTTGTGCATTATTAGAATGAAAATGTGCATTATTAAATGACACGTGGCATTAATCTAACCGTCAGATGACAAAATCGTGGGGCTAGGATTAAGAAGGAAAAAGGACAAAAGATATGAAAAGGATTTGAATACATCCCTATATATATATAGGGTTTTGATCTATGGAAACTAGATTTAAATACAGAAACACAGAACAAAGTCATACGTAGAGCATTTTTAGGTCATAGTTAGTCTATTTTTGGGTCATGCTAACAAAGCATGATCTGAAAATATCTTTAACATGACATTAAGTAAAAATCTTATAATATGACCTAAAACTGCTCAACTATGACCTTCCGTGTTTGTGATTAATTATTGACCATTAGATCATCTAATCCTAGGGCCAGGATTTGGGCTGCAATTCTTGATTTAAGGACATACTAGTTTTGATCTATTTCCTTCTTAATATCAACCATTGGATTGATTGAATGGACGATCTAGATTAAAAGGTTAAATCTGAACCCGTTATGCATTATGTCTACAAATATGTGCATTATGAGGGTATAAGAGTAAAAACATTAAGCCTGTAACGTGTTCCGAAATGGAAGGTCCACTAATTAAGCGGGATTTTCATAAACCTTCCGCCTACTCACTCTCTCTCTCATTCCTTCCCATCAACTCACGATCAAC
>NC_062970.1:38178973-38293754 GCF_023119035.1 Salvia hispanica
CTCCTCTCAGAGTGACCAAGAATAACCCAAGGTACGTTCAAGTCTACAAGCATCTCAGCACTACAAAAGATGAGTAAATATATGAAGATTTTCATACTCCTAAACCCACAACAAGCACAGCATACTTGAATATGCAAAATCTTTCAACTATATTAGATGACAGAAGATGCGTACCTAACCTCACCGGTGTAAGCACCTCCTTTGTTAACCCAACAATTCTGAGCTGCAACATGGAAATCAGGTCGCAGAGACTCTTTTACCAAGGGAAGAAACACGTATGGAGGACTGACAACCACCTCTGCACGAGATCGGCCGAAATGAAAAGGAGATCCACAACAAACGGATCAATCATTCTGATAACATCGAAGAGACGAATACTTACGCATTTCCAGTTGCCGCCGACGAAGAACTTTCTGCCCATTGTTGATATCGGAGATAGCTAGAAAATGCACGAGAATATGGCTTTTGGGAGAGTGAAGTGGTTGGTAATGGCAAATGACTGGTTGTGAGTGATGGATATCCGCGAATTTATATAATCGAGAGGAGAAAGCTCATTATTTGTGGATCAAGAAAAGTGAATTGGCTAAAATGCCCTTGGTAGTGTATGTTGACGGAATATTCGAAGCGCATGCGGGAATCCGACTTTCGCTTGCAATAATACAATATCCAATGCTCATTTTAGGACATCCTCATAAATACTCTTTCCGCACAAGAGCCTCATTTCTAAACGGCTTCTGCTAAGAACGCTTAAAAACGGCTGAAAAGTTATAATACGAGTCTCACTTCAGTATATATTAGTTTAAATGACACGGAAGTGAATGAATAAATAAGGGAGTCTTTTTACCATTTATTGAATTATGAACCGACTCTTATTCGTGATCTAACCAAATCGGAAAACGAGACTCTTATTTGCTGGACGGAGGGAGTATGTCATTCCAATTTTATTACTAATTTATTTCTTTTATACTCCCTCCGTCTCATTAAATATACAACATTTAACATCACGAGATTTTAAGGATTTGCTTTAGTATAATTAAAAGAGAACAAAGTAAGATAGAAAAAAGTAGAGAGAATATTATGTTTTCATTTTTAAATGTTTCATTTTTAATGACAAACCAAAAAGGAAAAACGTTTCATTTCTAACTGATTTGAGGGAGTATTTTATAAGGTCATTTTAGAATATCTCTGGATAAATATTTTAATTTTATAAAAGAATATATTATGGACGACATTTTGTGACATAATTAGAAAAATGGTAAATGAAGTAGTGGAATGTGTGTATATCTTTTAATATTCTAAATGTGAAATTAGATTTCCATTGAGTAAGGACAAAATTGTTAAAAAGAAGAAATTTTTATTGATGAATGGGGTATTAATCTCAATTACCGTGTCCAAGCCCTTATTTGCTTTATAATACAAACCTGTGGGCGCTGGTTTAGCACTAGCACATTGAAGCAGAAAACATTTTTTCAGCCAATGTACAGATTTTTATAAGATGATACGTTAATTTATTTTTCTTAAATTCTATTGCCAAAATATCAAAATTGGGTATTCGCAAGTTTGCGGTGAGGCAGTCCATCATTAATTCGTAACCCATGAATCACGTATTTATAATGCATTAAATATAGAGGAAGGAAATTTAAGTACTACTACTCTCTCCATTTTTTTCGACACAGGATTAAGAAAATTGTATTAGGTGAGTAAGTAATTGGAAATAAAAGTTAAAATGAAAGGTAGAGACTAAGAGAAAAAGTAAGAGAAAGTAAAGTAAAGGCAAAGTGAAAAAGTTTGACTTTTACTAAATTGATGAATCACCTGATTTCAGCTCCCTCTCAAGCTCATCGAATTCCCATTCACCGATTTCCTGGGTAGAGTAGTCTGGATTTACTTTTCCAAATTCAGACTCAAGTTTCGCTAACTCTGCTTCAGGGTCAAGTATCTGGATCTGCTCCGACTTAGGTGAGGGTCGTTGAGGCTCGTCAGCCTTCTCCGCACTGACTTCTCTTTCTGCTTGCTCTGTAAAGGAGCTTGCAATGCTTTCACTGGGCAATGCATCCGTCTCTTTAGTGGGCTTCTCAATATCAAGAGTAGGTCGCTCGATGGCTTCGAATTCCTCTCTTAGCTTCTCAATTTTGTCAAATAGCTCTTTAACCTTCTGATTCTCTTTACTGAAATTTAAAAAACATTTGACGTAGGCTTAACATGGAGTCAAGGACTAAAGTGGTTAAATTTGATTAGCAGCCAGACCTGGATAACTTTCCTTGTTGGGCGTAGAACTGCTCTCTCATGTTGTCCACCACGCTGAAAGTAGTTATTATCTGAAAGTTGTTGCGAAAGATAAACCGCTTAAATTTTTGTAAAGTCTGATGACTCAATCACCAAAGACTACTTGTGTTACACAAGATACAGATCGAGAAGAAATTCAAATGCATAGTATTTTGATGAGTTACTTCTAATAAAAAAGGAATCAGAGTGATGAAAAGTTGACCAACATGGGTATTTGGGGATACAGATAAAAGAAGCTCACATAGATTATCAGTTTGAACTCTGAAACAGCTTAAAGGCATCAATTGGATGATCATATCGCAGAAACTTGTACAGAAAAGGAATCAATTTTTGTTTACCTTAGCTTCATAATCCAGGTATTCATCCTCGAGATTTCTTCTTGGATTAAATTGAGAATCACCAGTTTCGGTTCCAGGAGTCGGTTCAGAGCTGTCACCAGTTTCAGAAATATTAGGCTCGCACGTAGCCAAACTAAAATATTTACTATCTTTCGCAAATTTAATATGAGGAAATACCCATCACTCATGCTCTTCAAGTTCTCCACATACTTTCCAATGCGATCAATAGGTTGTCTCAACTCTTTCTGCGTCAATATGAGACAGAAGAAGATGGATATATAGTTTGCAAAACACACAATTGTTAAAAGGAGATCTGGCATGCCACTGCAGTGAATAAAATAAATAAATAGGAGTAGATAAAATAAGCACCTCATAAGAAGAGAGCAGCTGCTTAACCAAATCTGTGAAGTAAGCTTCATGTCTCTCGATCTCAGAGCTTGCAAATTCAAATGGAAAATGAGCAACAATATACCCTCAGACAATATGTGCAAGTTTGTAGCACGTTTGGTATAGATTTTACATCTAGGCTTTTTAAGAGTAAGTTGCAAGTGTGTCTACATAATTCATAAACATGCAGTATATGTACTAAAAAACAACTTTACAGTTCTTTGAAAAGTGACACTCTGTTAGAAGTCCCTAGGAGTTGACTATCAAATACTACAATATCGTCTTAATTGAAATTCATCTAAAAGTCTATTCAGAGTGTGCTTTTTCATACAAGTGTTATGGAGCTCATATATAAAAAAAGAGCATAAATAAGAAGTAGATAACTGTAGAAGTTAAAATGAATGTGTTTACACCAGAGATATCTATTAATTAAATCATACTGAATTCATGCACATACTTGGTTTCCTTCTCCTTAGTCTCCACATATGAACACTGAAGAGACCAAGTATCTTCCAAAAAGTTAAGCCACGTACTAAGAATGTTTGATTCTGTTCGACAAGACACAATTGATTTTGCTAGTTCATCCTCCTACAGAGTTGTAAGGATATGTTAAACAAAACAATCAAAAAATGGATAAGGCAATCCTTGAAGTATAGTTGATAGTATTATCCATGTGATTCAGTAGTTCATGGCACATTGTAATATTTCATGGGAAAGGTATAGCAGACCTTAGTTTTCACATGGGAGACAATTTGATCATTAGCATTGAAAAATTGATCCCTCTCTTCAGTTACATTGTGAAGACGAGCTCGCACAGCAGACAAGGAAGTATTGACCTATATAATCAAAATGTTCAGATTACCAACAACAGAATAAGTTATTTTAAAATAGATAAAGCATAAACTACTTGTATCCATATAGGAAGAAGTTATGAAAACAATAATGTTAAAATATCTTAAGAGCAAATGAATATTATGTTTATCTAAGATTCTTATTGGTCCAACAGAGCGGAATATAAAAAATTTAGTTTGGAACTTTATTAAACAACAGAATAAGGACCCTAAAAAACAAAACAAAATACAGCAGAGACTGACAGTAGGAGGATGAAAACCAGTTCTAATGCAAACAGAATCAAGGTTTCTAAAAAAAGAAGAGTTGCTCATAATAGATACCTACCCATCCCCAAACCAAGAGTCAGGGGGGGGGGTGATGGAGAACGACAGAAACCAAACCAAGAGTTGCTCATATTTTGGATTCCACTATATTTCAGCTTTTTGGTGCTTTTGGGATTTCATCCACCACATTCACAAACAATAAAGTCTGAATGTTGCATACCATCATAATTGATGTTTATGAATTCCTGAGACACTGACGGAATATGATTCCCATGGGTTAAATACACCCATTCACCTCCCATCCATGACCAAGCATGACAAGACAAACACATCTATTAATCAAACACCATGCATGACAAAGACACCATGAGTAGGGCTGGGGAAAAATACCGAAATGCCGAAATACCGGCCTTATCGTACTGAAAAAATACCGAAAATACCGAATTTTTGGTATACCGTGACTTTCGGTACGGTATGATACCTTACCGAAAGATTCCGGTAAGGTAACGGTATGAATTTTCAAATACCGCGGTATACCGCTGCATACCGAAATTCGGTATATACCATAAATTAAGGTATATACCACAAAAATATAAACACAATTATATATAAAATATATTTTATATATTTTAAAATTATAAAATCTACTGTGAAATATAAATATAATTATGAATAAATTATATTTAATTTATTTTTAAAATTATAAAATATAAATAATATTCTAAAAACTCTAATTTTCTATTTTAGTTGACGTTGAAAGTTAGGTATATCGCAAAAGTAAGGTATACCGAAGTTCGGTACGGTATACCGAAAATGAGGTACGATAATATGGAAATTCTTCATATTGAAAATAAGGTATACCAAAGTCCGGTATACCGAAAACTTTGGTAAGGTAAAGGTATGACTTTTTCGCATGCCGTATTTAAGGTAAGGTATACGGTATGGTGGTTTCGGTAAGGTATACCGTACCTACCCACCCCTAACCATGAGTGATATGATAGACTGATAAAACATGGGATTGTGTATTTGAAGGATAAGATGGTCAACCAAGATCAAAATGAATCAATCCATCATATCACTCAAAGTAAACACCTCCTAATTGTTTGTCATCAGAATTTAGGTTATTGCACATGGACTATGAAACACCTTTTTCAACTGAGCTTCAAGTTCACCCTTCTGTTTCTCAAGATCAGATATCTCAGCTTTTAGTTCCTGAAAATGAATTGAGCCATCAGCATATCTAGCATGCAAGAAATCAAAAAAATACCCATGCCACTATATAAAAAAAATTATGATCGTCAACCATACTCAATGATAAACTTCACCTATTTCTTCCAGAACAAATAGCTAAATCTACAGAAAGACAGGCCTTTTAGAAACTCAGAACTTGATATTAGTTGGTATAGAAAAGTGGTTCCAAGGATATCATTTTGAGTTACCTTCCTAGCCACATTTTCTCAAACTTACTAAGTATTATATCCAATTCTTGAAACATAAAAACAAAAAGCAAAGAATCATCCCGTTAGAGATCAAGTTGAGGGCATGGTGCGGCATCATTAATAGAAATTTTGTATAGGATTCTTCAAATAGACAGGCTTATATTTATAACATAATAATCTTCACAGTACTTTTACTGACTTACTGAACTCATGCATCTTTTACTTTATTAGTTTATCTATGCTAGTATTTTATCCTAATAGAACAATATTATTAATTTTCAATTATTTTTATCCTGATAGATCTATATTAGTTTTCAATATTCATAATCTTATAGTAGAAGGAAGCATCAGATGTGCATTTTGATGAGAAGAATAAGTATTGTTGTTTCACCACTTTTTGGTAAGTTAATTTTTAAAATTTTCAAGTTGTTCCCTTTCTAAGTATTTTTGTGTTCTATTGGGTTCCATTAAAACTCATCCGAATTTACCTAAGCAAGAAAAATTTACGCTGTACTCATCTTCTTCAACTCCTATACCTTTTCAATTTCACTAACTTCACTGACTTTGCTGACTCGGAACTTCAAAGCATCTTCTTTCTGAAGCCTGTGAAAAACAAAGCAAAATGAAACATTTCAATTGAAGTGCCAATATAATAGTCCATCCGTCCATGAAGAGTGTGGTGCGGAGGAGGGGGCACCGGTACTAAGAAGTATTGGAGATGTATTTGAGTAGAGATGGGTCCCATAAGAGGTATAGGCCGTTGGGTAAGTATTGGTTTAGAGGTTTTGGAGCCCACTAAAAAGTAAAGAGTAAGTGGTGGGTTTTTGTACAAAATATTGTGCGAGTGTTAGAGATTGTCTTAAAATGGAAATACCACACTCTTGGTGGAAGGAAAAAAATTGTAATAAGACCTCACTCTTCGTGGATGGAGAGAGTAACAAGGATTGTCGTACAATGAAACAGGAAAAGAGATATCTAAAATAATTAACAGCACAGCACTACAGATCTACCCTAACAAAGCAACTTCCAGAAGGAGCATAAGCACAAAGATACCTGGGTGAAAATTATAAAAATACCCACTTTTGATGGCATATGTAGAAGCCACCCACTTTTATAAAACCATGTACAAATATCCACTTGACAACAAACTTGTAAGATGCAGTACTATACCTGTAGTCAGAAATGCGCTTCTCAGCCTTCGAAGAGGAGCTTCCCAGGGATTCCAACAATACCTTCAATTTATCAACCTGGCATTCTTAAGACACAAATATCAGAGGTTGCATACACTGAACGTTATTAAGTTCCCACAGGAAGCAACAAACATCAATGGAATCCATATCAAAAAATAAAAAGGAAGGCATACAGACATAAGCGAAGATAGTGGGCTGAGAAGAATGGTCGCATATTTGGGAAAGAAGCTTGACTCTATCATGAGATAATAAATGGTTTTACCAACACCATAACAGTAAAATCAGAAGGTCCATGTAAGTACCTTCTGAGAATGAACTTCAGATGTGTCTCCACATATAATTGCTTTCTTTTTCAGTAGAAGCGCTTCCAATCTGGAACACACTCTGATGTGCGCAAGTGCCTCTTTAAGAGCCTGGTGGAGGAAAAAGATAACTCGACATGTAAGATCATGAATTTCAGGAAATTAAAAAAGTGCACTTTTAAGTCATTTGATATATGTGAGTGCATATATAAACATATGCACAGACCACACCTGGCAACTATAATTCTTCCAATGAATTGACTACTTTTTTCAGGTAACATGGAAATGTATTGTAACAAACAGATCAAATTCCTTCTGCGTTTTTAAGGAATAGAAGTTATATTCAATATATATAATTAATGACTTGCATAAAATTCTACAGTAGTTCTGTGGATGAATAGACAGGGCTTTGGAGGAGCTGCCGCCACAATCGATTTTGGGTAATAACCGAGATCTTAAAATAAATAAAAATACAAAATCGTAGTAGTCCTGACTTGAGCACAAACTAACACTAGCTTACTATCTGCTATGGCATTCACTGGTTGAAAGATTTACCAATATGACAGTCTCCCTGAATATTTCAAATGGAGTAGAAGAGCAATAAAACATCTACAACATAACAATCCTGTCACCTTAATAACATGGAATTGACTTTATATTTTAATAGATTCTGCCTAAGGAACCAATGAAACAGTTATTTGAAAAATAACGAGTGGGTACAGCAATGTTCACCTCTATTGTTGATGCAGCGCTCTGCTTACTGTTTGTTTCAAGGCTGTCACCATCAAGGTTATAAGATGCTCTTGATTCAAGTTGTTTCTTCAGTGTGGAGACTTCAGCATCAATCCTGTTTGTAGTAGGATCAAATGTGTCAAAACTTTTTGTGGGCATAGATCACAGGAAAAGGTAAAAGGAGAAAGTAATGAAACTGGTATTCGACGAAACCTTTGAATATCAGCATTGATTTTCAACCCTGTTATGGCTCCTTCAGCAAATTGAAGCAACTCTTCTCTCTTCACCTATCCAAACATCAAAATTTAGATTCTTTAGAGGCTTATATTTCAGATTGAATTCAATGAAGGAATAAGACTGATTTGATGGGGTATAATATGCATTGTCAGTGTGATAAAACGTATCTAACAGTAGTATATTAGCCAAAATTTCTTCTAATGCTTTGCTTCAGTTTTTTATGCCAACGAAACATTAATATATTAGCTCAATGTTTCTTCCAATGCTGTCCATGAGTTTTATGGAAGGTAGGTTATAGACTAGTACCAGTACTTCATCTTGGTAGCCGGAAAAAACTTTTGCAAGATCCTGAATGCTGCTAACTATTGCATTATGAACTGCTTTTCCACCTGTGAGGCAGTGACTGCAGGTGCACAATTTAATAGTCTTATATACAGATCCAAGTATAATTTTCATTGGGCCGATATAATCCAATGGAGAGCAGCATGGCAGCATTCTCTCTTTCCGAGCTATGACTTAAATACACATTAGCTACCATAATGGAGAAACTTACCCAAATAATTCAAGCAGTAAAGCAACTTCATCTTCACTTGGAGGTTCAAGAATCTAATCAAGCAAAAGAGAAGACAGCACAAGTCATAAAATCCAGCAAAATACAGAAATATTTTGACCAAAATAGACTATATAGTTCAATTGATATGATAATCAATTGTTAGGCTTGTCTTATCAGATCAGGAAATGTAAGGTTCTTGCCAGTTAAAATATATCTTCAGGCATAAAAGCTAGGAACACACCATATCCAATAGTAAGTAATAATGCCTACCACATACTACCTCCATTCACAAAAAAATTACTACTACTAGTTTTACCATTTTGAGAAAAAATGGAAATTTTTAAATACTACTACTAACACTACTAATAATGTGAACTCCACAATCCACTAACACTACTTCTACCACCTCTCCCTATCTCTCTCTCTCTTACTTTACCAATTGTGCATAAAAACCGTGCCATTTACAACTTTGTCAATTTTTTGTGGACGGAGGTAGTATTAACTACAAGCTTTGGCAACAAAATGTTGACTGATGCAATGATGCATTACTCCTAAAAACAGGAAAAGCCAAAACACACCATATCCAATAATAGCGGCTTGTTTTTGGTAGCAAACTTTAGGTTTGTATAAAATATACAGTATTATTACAAGATCATAAACAATATATAAAAATAATGTTGAAACTAATATATACTGAATTGGGACGATTTTAACTTACCATACAGATCGATATTCCCTCCAAAGCCTGACTGTAAAGAAATACATCACGGAAGGTCAATGGTTCACCACTCATATCTGAATCATAATATAACACCTGCCCATATAACAAAATAAGGGGACATTAGAAATTTGATCCATGATAAGTGATTCAGGAGATTCAATTGTCACTGACAAATTCCAACTAATTATAAGAATGATTACAAATAATCATAACTTATTTACAAATATTACTTATATACCTTATACACTATTTAATGTTATTTTTGCAATGCAATTTTTTACAATTGTATCTCACTTTTTAGCATTCCATGATAAGTGATTCAGGAAGAGAAGCAACCTAACTTGGTGAATAAATAATAAATTCAAGAAAGATGGACTAAAACATACTCCTTCCGTCCCTGAAAATTTGTCACTTATTTCCATTTTCGTTCGTCCCTAAAAATTTGTCAACTTTCACTTTTACCATTTTTGGTAGTGGACCCCACATTCCACTATCTCATTTTCACTCACATTTTAATATAAAACTAATTATATAAAAGTAGGACCCACATGCCACTAACTTCTTGAACCTACTTTCTATTATATTTCTTAAAACTCGTGCCAGGTAGAATAGTGACAGATTATAAGGGACGGAGGGAGTAACTATTTAAATCGAAGGGAGAAGGCTAGGTACAAAATTCCTTTCTGATCAATAGAAATCCAATGTCATGGAGATAAGTCATGTGATCCCTGAATTGACCCAATGGGCAGATTTTGAGTCATTAAGGATGTTACAGGACAACTTGCTCTCATGTCTAGAGTCTAGACTGCCAATTTGATTGTATATGGCACGTAAATGGTATATATAACACATGTAAGCAAGCATGAAGGATGATCTTCCACCTAGCACAATTATGCTAATATTCCTGAAACTATATGCACGAAGAAAACAAAAAACAGAAAAACTGAGGATGTTATAGGTTTAAAAAGCATAGCCCTAAATGATCCTGGGTCCCACAGAGCTTACTCCTTGTTAGTTTTGATGTCTTTAGAAAGTGAAACTGAACTTTTTTTTTAAATGGGAAGTAAGAGAAATGAATAAAATCAGTTTAACTATACAAGCATGAAACAAGTACAGCTGTAGTGTAGAGCTCAAGAGCTAACCATTGACTGTCTTCTTGGGCTCTTTGGCTCTTCATGAAGTTGATGATGCTCACTGTTCTTTTCTTTTTCTTCAAATGTAAGAGTTGAAGAGTTTTCAATTTCTTTTAAAACAGCTAACCATCTTCTCATCAACTCAGCTCTCTCACGCCCCCTGCATGAAATGGAAGCCTCTTCTAACCTTTTCACAGTCTGCTTGAAGCTTTTAACATTGCGACCACCCTGACAATACCAACTGCAGACTTTACAATTTCATGGGAACTGTACTACAAATGTTGAACATGTTTGGCTTTTCAAAATAGATAGCCAATGAAAAAAAAAATTCTTCTTATGCTCCAGTGATAATCTATAATTTTCAATTCAAACTGAGTCAACTGAGTGATTTTAATCCAAAAAGAAAGCCCCCTACGAGGTTCATGTGTATTCCTCAACTCCATACATGCTCAACAGTCGGATCCTAGTGCACTATACAAACAATTAGACAATATCTCCATTTTCTTCAAAGAATTTCTGCAATATAACAGTAAAGTTTAAGCAAATGAATTGTGGGTGTGCATTTAACGTCAACAGACACAATTGTATCCCATCGCAATACCTCAATCAAAAAAACTCAGGTATCGATTACTGAAACCTGGAGTATGCCAACACGCAAAACCTAAATAATCAAAAGTCAAACTACCCATATTTCACTGATAATCACTATTTTGGTCCAGCAAAAACTCCAAACAGCTTGAAATTAACCAAACTTTTTTCTAATTGAGAAGCGAAATTAGACAAAATAGAGGTATAAGAGATTTACAATGCGGTCTTGGAGGCGTTTGGCGCCCTCGGCCACAGCTTGGCCGGCTTGTTGGACGACGGAATCAGCGTAATTTTTAACGGTGCGAGTGAGGTTGTTCTTGTTCCCCACCTCCACCGCCTTGCTCACCGCCGATCGTATCCACGACATTGCCAATACTGAGATATCTGCTTCTGATGTCTGATTTTTGAGTTTGTGTTGCCCACAGCTTCAGCCTTCAGCGAAATGCGAAGTAAGACTGCATTTGCCGTTGATTGCTCACCAAATGCAAATATGAGTAATTAAATTAGCTCCAAATTAATCTATCGGTTTGAAAATATCAATACAAATGGATTATGGTTGATTTTATTTGTCCCATGAAATAAATGTAGTTTATTTTTATTGCTTCGTATTGAATATAGTTAATCCAAATTCTCCTCACTACTTTTTCAAAGTTAGTCTAATCGTCTCTACTCAAAATATTAGGAATCAAATGGTGTCTGTTTTATAAGTTATTTATTTTTAATGAAAAATATATGGACGGTTATATACTGTTAAAAAAGGCTGCAATCAAGGCTAGCCCAAGAAAAAAAACGTTTTTTTTTGTTGTTGTAAAGGAAATGAAGCCTATTCAACCATTTGATTGATTGTTTATTTTATTATAGTTTGCTTGTAAATTATAGAGCTTCTGCCCCTTTATAATTCTACATATTAATTAGAAAAATTTATATTTAAAGTATTCATTGTTTATTTCATCTAACTATGTAACATAGAGAATTTTGATTAGTATTCATATTGACATGAACAGTCAAATAATTGACGTCAGATCTAATTTACAATCATAAGAAAGTTCGATTAATATTCGTATTGACCTGAATGATTGAACAATCGCTACGTCATAATTGGCAAATGGCAATATGTAAAATGATTCCACCAGAGTCAGGATTCCAAGTTAATTTACATGAGCATAAATGTTAAACGGAATAGTCTATACTAGTAAAGTCGGATAAAATCAGTACCTAAATAATTTACATTAAAATTGTGAAGATACGTGATTGACATTACATAACCCCCATTTTACAGTAGAAAATTTTGATAATTGAACCCAAATACGAAGTCCAATATCCTATAGGGTCCAAATTTTTGTTGGGCCTCATCTTTCGGCCCAATAACAAGGGAGCAAATATAATGAAATTTGTTATGATTCTACTCCTATGATCAATTACTATTCCGAAAGTTCTTTCATATACATTCCGAAAAGTTTGTAATAATACATCAATCTATTAATTTTTTGACTAATGGCTATGGCTGCCAAACGGCCCAAACCCAAACTATTTGTACGAAAAAATGAAAAACTGTTCGACACATAATGAAATCAATAAATTAGTATTAGTGGATGGATTTATCTTATTATCTTATAGTTTCCGATAATTGAGATGTTTATGTTCAATTCTTTATTAGAGTAATTAAGGCCGTCAATTTTAACTTCACAGGTTACAACGTCGCCCCAATTTGGTAAAGCAAAACAGTAGATTACCATCCCCACCTAAATGAATCACGCCTCAACAAATCAGAGACATACACATGTCTTGACCCAATATAGCCATACTTGTTGAATAAAGATTAGGAGATGTAGGTCACCTCTCATATCTATCCATCTCCACAAATTCAATCCCACACTCCTACACTTGATACTTCATGCAAAATAACGGCAGCAAAATCTGTATATCAATTCATAATTTATAACTTTCAAGATTCAAGAAAGTGTGCCAACATATTAAATCACCACTTTGACTTTGTTAATTGCTCACAACTCCTACAACTCACCACCTAATTGCCACCGGCTTCATACATATAAATATATTTCTTCTCCACATCGTAGTTCTCACAAGCAAATAATTTCGTTAAGCAATGTCGAGAGTAGTCGCCGATAATTCATATCTCCCTTCGCCGTCTCGAGACAACATCCCACTGAGAGAGGTGGCCGGAGCGGACTCATCGCCCACGCTCGGCCACCTCCTCAAGTGCGTCGGCGACCTCCAGAAGGAGGTCGCAGGCGACGAGACGCCCGTGCACCAGGCGCTCGCGATCAGCGGCTGCCCCGAGCCCCGCTCGATCCCGTTCGTGCTCTCGTTTACTAACATCACCTACAGCATCAAGGTCCGCCGCAAGTTCACCCTCCGCCGCCGCGCGGCGGCGGATCCGGAGTCCGGCGAGCCGGCTTTCTCGTCGACGAAGACGATCCTCAACGACATCTCTGGTGAGGCGCGTGACGGCGAGATCATGGCGGTGATGGGCGCGTCGGGCTCGGGGAAGTCTACGCTGATCGACGCGCTGGCGAATCGCATGGCGAAGGGGAGCGTGAAGGGAGAGATCACTCTCAACGGGGAGCAATTGGAGTCGAGGCTGTTGAAGGTGATCTCTGCTTACGTCATGCAAGACGATCTCTTGTTCCCGATGCTCACCGTCGAGGAAACCCTAATGTTCGCGGCGGAGTTTCGGCTGCCGCGGACGCTCTCGAAGTCGAAGAAGAAGCTCCGAGTGCAAGCGCTGATCGACCAGCTAGGGCTCCGCAACGCGGCGAACACTGTCATCGGCGATGAAGGCCACCGCGGCGTCTCCGGCGGAGAGCGGCGGCGCGTGTCGATCGGGACCGACATAATCCACGATCCGATTTTACTGTTCCTCGACGAGCCTACCTCCGGATTGGACTCCACCAGCGCGTACATGGTGGTGAAGGTGCTGCAGCGTATCGCACAGAGCGGAAGCATCGTGATCATGTCGATCCACCAGCCGAGCTATCGGATCCTCGGATTGCTGGATAAAATGATCTTCCTATCGAGGGGGCAGACTGTTTACAGTGGTTCGCCGTCGAATCTGCCGGTTTTCTTCTCCGATTTCAAGCATCCGATCCCGGAGAATGAGAATCGCACCGAGTTCGCCCTCGATATCATTCGCGAGCTCGAGGGCTCCCCCGGTGGGACTAAAACCCTCGTCGAGTTCAACAAATCGTGGCAGGCGCTAAAGAGAGGAAACGACGCCGTTCAAACAAACGGATTAAACTTATCACTAAAAGAAGCAATAAGCGCGAGCATTTCGAAAGGGAAGCTCGTATCCGGATCTGCCGCGGCCGGGGCCGCCCCAACCTCACTAGTCCCGACGTTCGCAAACCCTCTCTGGATCGAAATGGCGGTTCTGTCGAAGCGGTCCGTGACGAACTCGAGACGGATGCCAGAGCTATTCGGCGTCCGTCTCGGAGCGGTGATGGTGACGGGTTTCATCCTCGCTACCATGTACTGGCGGCTCGACAACTCCCCGAAGGGGGTGCAGGAGCGCCTCGGGTTCTTCGCGTTTGCCATGTCGACGATGTTCTACACGTGCGCCGACGCGCTCCCCGTGTTTTTACAAGAGAGATACATATTCATGAGGGAGACCGCGTACAACGCCTACAGAAGGTCGTCGTACGTGGTCTCCCACGCGCTGGTCTCACTGCCGTCTCTGCTGTTCCTCTCCTTAGCCTTCTCCGCCACGACCTTCTGGGCGGTGGGGCTGGACGGGAGCTTTATGTTCTACCTACTAATAATATTCGCGTCTTTCTGGTCGGGAAGCTCATTCGTGACCTTCCTGTCCGGGGTGGTGCCACACGTGATGCTCGGGTACACGATCGTGGTGGCGATTCTAGCGTATTTCCTGCTATTCAGCGGGTTCTTCATAAACCGGGACAGGATCCCGGGGTACTGGATATGGTTCCACTATCTGTCGCTGGTGAAGTACCCGTACGAGGCGGTGCTGCAGAACGAGTTCGAGGACCCGGTGAAGTGCTTCGTGCGGGGGGTGCAGATATTCGACAACACGCCGCTGGCGTCGGTGCCGGCGGATCTGAAGGGGAAGCTGCTGGACAGCCTGAGCAGCTCGCTGGGGATTAAGATCACGAGCAGCACGTGCGTGACGACGGGGGCGGACATACTGCAGCAGCAGGGGGTCACCGATCTCACCAAGATGGGGTGCCTGTGGGTGACAATCGCGTGGGGTTTTTTCTTTAGGATTCTCTTCTACTTGTCGCTCTTGTTTGGCAGCAAGAACAAGAGGGCTTGAGCGCTTCGACCCCTTAAATTTGCTTACCTAATATACTCCTTTTCTCGCACTTTTTCAACTGTATTGTTACATTAAATTGATGCAATTTTATATTTTCTGCTTAATTTCCTTCTTTTGTTCATATTGGATTTTATGTTTCTTTTAGTTTTAGACATTATGTAGTGACCCATTAGTAATGTGCAAAAGACAAAACAGAGAGTCAATAAACACAAAGGCATAAAATTTGACTACTATGTTAGTGTTTGTGACTAATTTTTATCTTTGACTTCTCATTTGTTTGTCACACGTGGAATTTAGATGACAAGCAGGTCGACGGCAATTGACTTTACTTATGTTGATTGTCAGTGTCCCGAGCTGTTACTAATTACTCCTTTTTTTAACAAAATTGCAACTCTGTTTTTAGGTGAGGCAGATATTGACCATGATTGTGAATGATCGATAGCGAAACGTACAACAAACAAAGTTTTACAAATTGTATATATGCATAATGATAACAAATTAGTGAGTAAAAATAAACAAATACAGTACAGTATATAATTGCATTTGATAACATGATTTTTCTATGTTTTCGGTTTGGAACTGGTCATGTCATTCATTAGACTCAAAACACACTGATCAAGCGTATACTCATCAATGTACAAAGATACGCATGCACTAATAATTTGGCAATTAAAATGCAAATTTATAACTTGAGTAAAAATAAAACATCTTTATTTTATGCATGTTAAATTTTCAGTACTATTATATGGAGTATAATTTGTTTTTCCAATTTTCATTTTATTCCCAATAAGGCATCAATATAACTACATTTCGTATAACAAAACCAAAATATTAAACCATTTTTTATCACAATATCCAGTATTCATTTTCAATAATGGGACCATAGTCCATACTATATATTCCTCCTGTCCCTGAAAAGTACTCCCTTAGTTCCATAGTAATAGAGTCATTTTATCATTTTGGTACGTTCCAATGTTCTATAATGTTCTATAGTACTCCCTCCGTCCCCGATTAAGAGTCACACTTTTCCATTTCGGTCCGTCCCCAATTAAGAGTCACACTTCATTTTTACCATAAATAGTAAGTAGGTCCCACATTCCACTAACTCAATTCACTCACATTTTATTATAAAACCAATATAAAAAAATGGATCCTACATTTCACTAACTTTTTCAACCAACTTTTCTTTACATTTCTTAAAACCCGTGCCCGGTCAAAGTGTGACTCCTAATAGGTGACTGAGGGAGTAATAGAGTCATTTCCTTTTTTAGTAAAAGTCAACACATTTTTCCACACATACTTTACTCTCTCTTACTTTATTCTCTTTTCATCTCTCTACCTTTTTCATTTTTCACTTTACTCTCTCTTTACTTAACTCACCTAACACAAATTTTCTTAATCTCCATGCCGAAAAGAAATGCCTCAATTACTATAGAACAGAGGGAGTATGAATGATTTCTTTGATAGTCCGTCCCTGAAACTTTCTTATTCTGGAATAGTACCCTTACACATCATTTTATTTTCAATTTTACCATTACATTACACTACTAATAATGTGGAGTGTGGAGTATCATTTTTTTTTACTTTACTAATTATGCATTAAACTTTATGTCAAACCAATGTTCATACTTTTTAGAGACCGATAAAGAATGACTATTATTTTGATAGTAACTTTTTTCATCATGTTTGATCCCATAAATTTTGTTTTCTGCTATTAACTAATACTTCATCCGTTACTTGTTAATTGAACTATTTTTTTTATTGATTAATTTCAAGATAACTGAGTCATTTCTATTTTCTAGAAAAAAAATATTTTCTCTTCTTTTTTACTTACTCTCTATTTATTTATTCACCGTCATACTCAAAATAAATGCTTCTATCAATAAGGAATAAAAGGTGTACTAATCCATGTTAGCAATATAACCATTAGTAAATTGAAAATATAAGTCATGTAGTTTGTTGTATTCCAGTACACTCCACTTTGTAATCTTATTAACTAAGTTCAACTTTATCCATTCATGAATAAAGATAATAATAATAATAATAAATCATGTTTTAAAATCCAAATCATGTTTTCAGCAGCACTAGCGTGTCTAATGGAGGCGTGAGGAACAAACATTACACTTCCACTCTCTCTCCAAAATAAAATGAATTCTCCATCGTCGCCAAACACCAACTATCTTCTACTTGCAGCTTTTCTCCTCTTCTCGCAATCGGTGCTAACTGCTTCCCGAAATCTAGACCCGAAGCACCTCCGCCAGCTCAATCACGTCGGCGCGGATGACTCTCCGACTTACATTTGGCCGTTGCCTTCGCAGTACACCTCCGGCAACCAAACTCTCACCGTTAACCCCAATCTGGCCTTATTCACTGGCGGAAACGGCGGCGGCTCTCGAATCGTTTCCCAAGCATTTGAAAGGTACAAGAGAATCATCTTCGAACACGCTAGTTTAAAGTTGCCGGCCGCTGGAGTTGACTATGATCTCAGTAAACTGACTATACTTGTTCACTCAGATGATGAAGAGGTACTTTGGAATTCACGAGCGCCGTTGTTTGCTTTAGTTCGTGTGATTTATGTTCAATTTTTTTTAATTGTGTTGTAGCTTCAACTTGGAGTTGATGAGAGTTACAATTTGTTGGTGGCCGCCAGCGACGCGCATTCGGTGATCGGTGAAATCACAATTGAGGTGCACTCAATACTAACGTTGCTTTTGTTACTTCAGTTAATTTTTATGTTCGAATTTAAATTGCAAATTTCTCCTGAGGTTATCTCTATCTTACCATTGTGCTAATGACAGAGATCTATATTAATGAATTGTAGTTACTTTCCATGGGTTGAGATGCTGGCAGAATGTCAGTCCTTCCAGATGTGTATTATTTGTTCTACCAGTCTCATTCAATGAGTGGCCATCTCCACTTTGTTTGTTATTATGATCCATTCTGGTGGCAGCTTGTTTAATACTCCCTCGGTCTCACAAGAGTTTGCCCTTTTGGTTGTACGAGTTTCAATGCACAATTGGTAAAGTAAGAGAGATAGACAGAAAGAGTAATTAAAGTATTGTTAGTGGAGAATACCCACCTCTGTACAAAGAAAATAGTTTCCAAAATTAGAAAGTGCATACTCTTGTGGGAAGGACTAAAAAGGAAAGAGTGCATACTCTTGTGGGCTGAGGGAGTATCTTAATTCTTATTTGTGTGTAAACTAAACCAACCACAAAAGTGAGAAAAATAGCACCATGACTTTCGTATTGCTGACTGACTGCTTAGTTTGCTTATCTTGCTGTGCCATTTTTCTCTATTCTTATGATCTTCATAAAATTACTTCCTGCAGGCAAATTCTGTCTATGGAGCGCTGCATGGCCTAGAGGTATATTTGATTGTAATAGTTTCATGATTTAAAAAAAAAAAACCAGCATTGTAATACTGAGATTCTCTGATAATACTAAAAAGTAGTTACAGTGTTACACGTAAAAATATAATCGTTAGCCTTCGAATGACTCTTGGTTATACGTCTTTGTCCAGACACTGAGCCAGCTATGTGCTTTTGATTATGGTACCAAAACTGTAAAACTGTATAATGCTCCATGGTACATTCAAGATAAGCCGAGATTTGAATACCGCGGTCTTCTGCTTGGTAGGTGGAGACTTAGTTGCTGATATTCTTTCATTTACTATGGTTCTTTATAAAGTTGCTTGAAGTTGAATGTCTTGTTTACATGTTTTGCAGATACATCTAGGCACTATTTGCCAATTGAGATAATCAAGCAAGTTATAGAGTCTATGTCATTTGCTAAACTTGTAAGATACATGAATCAAATATACTTTTCTTTCTCTAGACATTTTTTCCATTTCATATTTAAGAGTTTTGATGATTGCATTCAGTAGAATGTCCTCCACTGGCACATCATAGATGAAGAGTCATTTCCTCTTGAAGTCCCAAGTTTCCCGAATTTGTGGAAAGGGGCATATACAAAATGGGAGCGATATACCATAGACGATGCTTCTGAAATTGTCGAGTAAGATTCTTACAAGGAGCGAGTAAATGTCTGTATGGAACTTTAATTGGTCCTATTAAGTTTGGTATTTCTGTAATGTGGAAGGCATTAAGCAGTTCAAAGTTTGCTGCTGCAGACCTTGTGTTATTTTCTTTGTGAAATCCCAGTCAGTCTAACCATACATATTCCAATATTTTCATCTTGATTCGCTTTTAGAACCTACCTTCTATGGTATTGCTGGAATTTTTCAAATGAACTTTTCTATGCCTCGAGTGATGAGAAATTTGCACATTGCTCTGACTTTTGAATCAGTTCTGCATCCAGTAACTAGCTTAGTATCTCCTTGTATCCTTACTCTTGACAAACTGATTAAGATTTTGTAGGTTTATCTTTCCATTACCAGTGTCAGGAAATAATAGACTCTTTTGATATATAGATAATCCCTGGAATCTGAACTTATGTAGGAGGATGTTAATCTGTTGATGATTTCTATATTCTTATCTAAATTACGACTCATGAATTTTAGTTTAATTTGGTTTAACAGAATGAGCACATCCCATCTTGTCTCTTTTACTTTTGTTTTATTTTGGCCTTGTGAGTTACGAGAAACTAATAATTTGTTCCATGTGCAACATATTCTCCTTGTGGCCTACATTGAAGTTTTGCAAAACAGAGAGGTATGTTGTGTCATAGAATCAAGAAAATATTATGTCTGTTGATATAATCTGCTTGAGGATTTAATCTTTATATAGAATGCACTTCAAGTTGTTTCATATTAAGTCTTCTGAAGCTTTCTCCTTGTCATCCTATGAATATGAATGCTCCAATTCTGTCATCACCAAAATACAGTTACTGCAAAAAATCGGTGTGATATGAGAGAATGAACATAGATCCTTTTGTTTATAATGTTGGTTTTTAAATTAGTGTTGCTTAACCAAGCTAAGATCATTTGTCGAACTTTGACGCTGAGTCCAAATGTGTCCTCTCTGTTTCTTTGCACAATATCTCAATCATCTGATTGTTTTATTTTCAGGTATTAATGTCATGGCAGAAGTTGATGTTCCTGGACATGCAGAATCATGGTAAAATTTGAGATTAAGTTATTCTTTCCCTTCAGCCACTGATCTTTGTCTAAAGCTAAACTATTTCTACGATTTATTAAGTTTTATGTCATTTCGATCAGACTCTGATTTTCCAGATACCATGCAGTGTCTTTACTTCTTAATAACATCACTTGCCATCCAACTGTTGCATGTTGGTTAATATTCATAAATGCCGATGAGCAAGTTATGGTAGATAGCTTCCAAAAAATAGTTTCTATGGTTATCTCTCATAGTGTCATATATTAGTGGTTCCATTATTATGTTTGTCACTTAGGCCTCTACGTGGGTGATTGATTCCCTGAACCGGTGCGTATTCCCTGGACATCTACCAAAAATAATAAAAAATGCAGGAGCTATCCCGTTGGAACCTGTGCCCCTCCTGCAAGTCTGTAATGACTTTTGTTGATATGGGATATGTGTCTCAGTATTACTAGTTTCAGCTGAAGTCAGATATGAACTGGTCATCTTTTTATTACTCCTAATCTCCTATAATAGAAATTCTGGTGAAAGAGTAAAACAGTACATACATGCCGATTTGTACTTTCTTGACACAATGTCTATTTTTCCTGAAGGAGACTCATAAATGGGATCTTCTGTTGATAATAGAATGGGATATTGGCATCTAATATCACGAAACTTTCAAAAAGTTGGGTTTTTCCCACGAACTTTAAAATTGGCAAATAATATCACGAACTTTATCACGTGTTTGTTTTCTCACGAATGAAAAAATTCCCACAAATAATACTATGATACCGATTTTTTTTCGTAATTTCTCGACAACAATTTCGAAAGTTTCAAATTTTTCAATATTTGAAAATAGTTTTTCTTGAAGCACACCCTCAAAAATTGTTCTTCAATCTATTAAAATAACATGAATTTTTTCATTCGTGGGAAAAAACAAACCCAAGGTAAAGTTCGTGATATTATTTGCCAATTTTAAAGTTCGTGGGAAAAACCCAACTTTTTGAAAGTTTCGTGATATTAGATGCCAATATCCCTAATAGAATTATCACGAATCTTGAGCAGTTCAAATGTCTCAATTGATAATTTCTTGCTGTGTTCCTGTAGATAGGGGTTAATAGGAACATTGGCTAAGATGTCTGACCATTATATATGCTTGTTCAAGAAACTGACATACTCACTCTTATCTGCTGAATGCATCCACCCCTTCAAAATACTCCTGTTCAGATGACGCTTTTCTGTATGCAGGGGGACAGGATACCCTGATCTTTGGCCATCCTCTTCCTGCAGAGAGCCTCTAGATGTTTCTAAAAACTTTACGTTTGATTTGATCTCTGGCATACTCTCAGGTTAAGATATGTTCTCTTGAATGAATTATGTGATATTATGCTGTCCTTCACATACTTGATATGCATCAGTCTGTTATCTGCATATCTGCTGTTAGACTGCACATTTATTTGTATAGTGAATCTCACTGGTTTGTCTAATCCATTTGGAACTTTGCAAACTTCACTCCGTACAGAGAGATTTTCGCATAAGTAACTTTGCTGGTCCATTTTTGCAAAGCAGACTACAAATCTTAAAGTACTACTCCTAGTGCAGTCCATTGTAAATGAGTCTTTCTCATGGGGTGTTGCCTATGGGTCTGGCAGGTGATAATTATAATAATTATAAAGTTTTTCAGACCACTTGTGATTAACTTGCTGCAGAGGTTAGTAAATCCTGAAGTAATATATTTGGTCATTTTGAACTTAATTTACTAAATAATCCCATTTTTATTTTTTTGTTATCATTTAGTCTTATGTGAGAGTACATGACAAACCATCTCTAGTTTCCTGTGCATGTGGTATGTTCGTGGACATAAATTTTTATATAAATTGTGATTTGTGACTATTATGAGAAATTCCATCTAGAATCTAATTTGGCAAAAGCGCTTATAATACGGAGTATTAGTTTTCACTTTTTCAAATATTACTTTCATCACTTATAAAGTAATAGCCTCAGGTGACTATATCACGGCATAGAATGCAACTCAAAAACCAACACTTCTGTTGCTAGGCTAGTTTCAGAAGTTACTGGCCTTTCCAGCTGCTAGATGCTTATATTGATTGATGAATGCTGCTATTCATGATCTACTTGCATCGCAAGTGATATAAGAATAAGGCATATAGCGGAGGAAAAATCCTCGTGACCGCTCTCTACCATGGAATAAATTTTGGTTTGTACTTGCAGACATGAAGAAGATATTTCCTTTTGGACTTTTCCATTTAGGTGGTGATGAGGTCAACACAGGTAACAGCTCTTAGCTTCTTCCTTTCTTATCTGTTCCTTTGAACGCAAATTGCGTAACTTTAAACTTCGTATGAGATAAGATAACAGCGTGTTTTCTTGCAAAGAGGAAACACATGTAACTGCTTAATTGAGGGATTGGTTAAAGGCCTCAGGCTATGCATTCTGAAATTTGAACTATTCTCTTTGATATGTAATCATGTGTCAAAAGACTACTGATATAATAAGAATACTTCTGGGAGAAAAAAAGTAAGATTTAGATTCCCTCAGATCTAGTATTATGTTTGCTGGGTGAAGGAACTTAATCACAAGTTTCTGCAGGCTGGGGGAAACTGATTTATCACACATGCATTCACTAGTCTCTTTAAAAGAAATAAATATGGGCAGTTGTTGAGCACTGGTTAGTTATTTGAATTGTTTTAGAAAACTTGTCATCTAAAAGAGGTGAAATACTAATTAATGTTTTATTTGGTAGTTTAACTGTGTGTTCTATCTGTGGGATATATTACTTTTACTGCTTCTGCCCATTTATTTGATTTCATTCTCAATCCGCCTCTTCGAAAATATGCAGATTGTTGGACCTCAACCCCCCATGTGAAGCAATGGTAAGTCCCAACCCCCTTTTCTATAATCTTCTGAATGAATTGCTAATTGCATTATGGCAAAGTTCATGTAGTTATTCTTGCAAAGTTTCTAAGGTCCTTAAAGTTTCTTGTCATTAACATATCATCAATCGCTTATGTCTTCTGATATACTCATAGACTCATAAAACCATATTATGGGTCTTGAAAATTAGGTCTCCATGAACTTCAATATGTAGATCTATCATCTAGCTGTTTTTTTGTGCTCTGTATGAACCATTGCTATTTCTCTTGTTTGAACTTGCATGGTTTTCTCTATTGTTCTCAGGACAGTATTTGTTAGACTTTCTATTGTTGTGTTGATTACGGTTACAACATCAATATGCAGGCTTCAAGATCATAGTATGACTGCAAAAGATGCATACAAATATTTTGTACTACGAGCTCAGGAAATAGCTATATCTCTAAATTGGACTCCAGTTAATTGGTAAGTTGTCAGTCTTTTCAAAAACCATATCTGAACTCTAGAGTTGTATTTTCTTTTCCAACCATAGACAAGTACCTGGATTTCTTATCTCACTATCATTTGTCATTCCTAAACTGATACCAACTGTAAAATATTTTGAATTTTATCCCGCCAGGAGCATGCTTCTTCGAATTCTTAGTAGTAATTGATAATTGCATGTTTCCGTGTTTGATATCTAGTCCATATTCTCAGGGAAGAAACCTTCAACAGCTTTCCTACAAGTCTCAACCCCAAGACGGTGGTTCATAACTGGTATATTTCTTATATACAGCTTTAAAATTTAGATGTACTAGTAAGTAGTAACTTCTCTGGTCTAACATACTTGCACGATGAAAATATAGGCTGGGAGCAGGTGTTTGTCCAAAGGCTGTGGCAAAAGGTTTTCGATGCATTTACAGTAACCAAGGTTTCTGGTATCTTGACCACTTAGATGTCCCCTGGGAATCAGTCTATTACGCTGAGCCGCTAGAAGATATAACTGATGCTTCACAACAAAAACTTGTGCTTGGGGGGGAAGTTTGCATGTGGGGTGAAACAGCTGATGCATCGGATGTACAGCAGACAATATGGCCTCGAGCAGCTGCAGCAGCAGGTATGTTCTTAAAAGCACCGTAAATTACACTTCATACTTAAGACCTTACTGCAATTGAACATTGAAGCTTTAGTTACTAGTGTTAATCCTTGTCCAGTGAGTTCCAATAAAAACTCTCAGACATCTAGATTTTCCTTATTGACGAGTACATCAGAGTGCAGAAATCGCCAGTGTTCTTTCGTTGGTATTGTTTTTCACATTGCCATTCACATTTGCTACTGTTTTTCACATTTGCTACTGATTTTGAATGTAGATCGATTATCTACAATAATTTATGTTTCAAATCTTACTGTTTTAGAGCCTTGAACATGTGTTCCAAATCATAGATAATGTGACATGATTCTGTTCAACTCAATGCGAAATGACATGTAATGGCGCCTCATCGTTTATGCAAATTTTGGTTTATGTTCCCGCAGAGCGGCTATGGAGTGTGCAGGAATCTGGATCTTCGCGTAACAGTACAACCGTGTTGCAAAGATTAGAGTATTTTCGCTGTCTGCTGACGAGGCGTGGTGTCTCAGCAGCCCCAGTTAGAAACTTTTATGCTCGCCGTCCTCCAATTGGTCCGGGTTCTTGTTACAGCCAGTGAGGGGAAGCTGACTCTGTTGAGAAACATATTTTTGGTGGGTTATGGTTTTTCAATAAGTCGAGTAAATTGATTAGCATCTCCTGCCTAACAAACATACGCCTTGCCACCTCTTGTTTGTCTACTTTGTATTGTAATTGTGGATGTTTTCATTTTGATTTTTTTTAGATACAAGATATATTAGTGTATAATTAATCTGAATAATATTACTAAAAATTAAAATAGATGCACCATAACCAAACCGGTAGAAACTATATGTTGGCCTAATATTAACCAAATAGTACTTAGTATAGAATGACTCTAGTGGATCGCGACCACTTGATTTGGAAAAAGTTTTTTTAACGTTAAATTTGCGATGGCTATATTGGTTAGAAATATAGTCATTGATGGAAGTTAAAAAATGGGTACTTTTCTCAACTGGCTAAAAGTAGGTTTCACAAATTGAAACGTCAGGTCATTATTTGTCGACACGAATACAATAAGGTTTGATATTAACTCATTAATTAATTTTGTACTCCTTACGTTGTTTCCAAATTTACCATTCTTAAATTAAAGGATCGAGTAAAACGAGCTGAAAGAGGACTTTACAATTAAATGAAAATGAGTTTTAATTTGATTTATAAAGCGGTAACTTGAGCAATAAACACAATTTTACTACTTGCAGCCAAGACTATACGTGTCATCAAACTTTTTTTTTTCCTAATAGTCGGCAACAAAGACATTCTCCGATAAGAGCTCGAACATAGTCCATTTAAGAAAAGACTACGGATAGAAATTAACTAAAAAACGGCAAAGCTTGGTCAACAATAAAGAAGCATAATTGTATGTTTTATCTGCCAAGCATACACAAAGAGAAGGTGCAATTATTACACCATCCTCTCTTTATGAGTAGTAATGAAGGAAGTACTATTCATACTTATTTGAGGCTAATGCATCCGAACACTACTTAACTGATGTCAAGTTTGAAGGAGCCTAAGTCGAGGAGGAGAAACCAGCATACAAGATTGTAACTCTTCAAAAGCTAGTTTCTCCTTATGGCAAGGTAGCAACTGAAAGAAACAGCTTATAATTTGCAATAGTGGACAGCAAAACTATATTTGCTTCTATTTTGATATTATGCTCTCAACATCTATAGTGTGTTTCAGTTCTTTTGCTTAGGCTTCTGCTTCAATCCAAGCACTACAAGACCAGATTGAGGTGTTTCAACTTTCCTCACACTAGCTTGTTCTAAATGTCTTAGCTGAGACGACCTACCCATTTTCAACATCTAAGTGAGTTTCAGTTCAGTTCTTTTGTTTGCAGGACATGCTTCACACTATATCAGGAAAGCAAACAACGACGCAGACAGGAGAAAAAAGATCTAACCTTTCAAAGCAAGGGATTGTGCTTAGTACCATCAGTTGTTCTTGAAGAACTTGATAGGTGATTGTCCCAATACTTGCTGTAAATCTATCTGCAGAAAACTGTCGAATCGAAGGACTAGCTCCAAGAGTTCTTTTAAGAAAATACTGAGTTTACCACCTGTGCCGTACCATATGAAATAGACATGCATTTGTGTGTGGGAATGTGATAAATGAAAAACAATCAAGAATAGGACTTAGAAACAGCAGTTTTTGCCAATGAAACAACACACATTTTATTAAGCATCGGGAACAAAATCTACAAGCGAAAAGATGAAAATAAAACATAAAAGAGTACAAATCCATCCTAATTTATTACTATAGCATCCCTTGCAGATTTGAGGAAAACCAGCAGACCGCGACATGAGTTGTAGCGATAGTATACAGTGCGCTCCTAGTACCAGCTCAAGATGATAGTCTTTCTCAATCCAACTGGAACGTCGAGTTATTCATCTAACTTTTACCAGCTGTAGCTCTTGGAGAAACATACTAAAGAAAGAAAAAAAATCAAAGAATAGGAACAATGAAAAAAAACAACTCTGTTACCATCTTTAATGAAATAAAAATCCGAAACTTGGTTTTGACCACCAATAGATCCAGTGCCAAAAACCTTGTGAGATGATCTGCTTAGAAACACTTCCTGTGGACAATGGATGGACCCGACTCATCATATTCGGATTTGGATATCCACATCTGTATAAATGAGATAGTCAAGTTAATAAGATTGGAAATGAAGGTTTGAGTGAAAATTGTTGATTGAAGATGGTAAGCAACCTGTTGGAAGGTACTGAGAGATGCTAAAATGGAACCTCCAATCCAGACACTATATTTCCTTTCAGGCGGGGCAACAACCTTAATCTTCATGCTGCTGGGAGCGAGGGCGGTGATCTCCTTGCTCATTCTATCAGCAATACCAGAGAACATAGTAGTACCACCACTGAGAACAATATTGCTGTAGAGGTCCTTCCTAATATCCACGTCGCACTTCATGATGGAGTTGTAGGTGGTCTCATGGATACCCGCTGCTTCCATACCGATCATGGAAGGCTGGAAGAGCACCTCAGGGCAACGGAAACGCTCATTGCCAATGGTAATAACCTGCCCATCAGGCAGCTCAAAGCTCTTCTCCACAGAGGAGCTAGTTCTTGCAGTCTCGAGCTCCTGCTCGTAGTCCAGAGCAATGTAGGAGAGCTTCTCCTTCATGTCCCTCACAATTTCTCGCTCTGCTGAGGTGGTGAACGAGTAACCACGCTCAGTCAGGATCTTCATCAGGTAGTCAGTAAGGTCACGCCCGGCCAAGTCCAGACGAAGGATGGCGTGTGGGAGGGAGTAACCCTCGTAGATTGGGACAGTGTGACTCACACCATCACCAGAATCCAGCACAATACCTACAAGGAACGAGCCACGCCAGCAAATCATTATATCACCATCAGTATATCAACGTGTACACGAGCTTCTTACCAGTGGTTCGTCCACTGGCATACAGGGACAGGACGGCCTGGATAGCAACATACATGGCAGGAGCATTGAATGTCTCAAACATGATCTGAGTCATCTTCTCCCTGTTAGCCTTTGGATTAAGAGGGGCTTCAGTGAGGAGGATGGGGTGCTCCTCTGGAGCCACACGCAGCTCGTTGTAGAATGTGTGATGCCAAATCTTCTCCATGTCATCCCAGTTGTTGACAATACCGTGTTCGATAGGGTACTTCAGAGTCAAGATACCTCTCTTCGACTGAGCCTCGTCTCCAACATATGCATCTTTCTGTCCCATACCAACCATCACACCAGTATGGCGGGGCCGGCCTACAATGCTGGGAAACACAGCTCGTGGAGCATCATCTCCAGCAAAACCAGCCTAAAAACAAACAATTTGATACCATCAAATTTACAAAATTGATCATCTCAAGCAATTGATGCATGATGGAGTTATTATACCTTCACCATTCCAGTTCCGTTATCACAGACAAGTGGCTGGATATCCTCTGCTTCGGCCATCTTGAACTAGTTTTTTTAACTAAAAAAAAACATGTTCCACACACAGTAAGCACATATACAGAATGCTGCTTCTCTTGATTATATTATTTGATTTCTCTTCACATCAAATGTGTGATAAATCACTTCGAAAAATGCTGGAACAACAAAATATGATTTCCAAAAACACGCATGCAATTTGATTTTGAATCAATTTAACGATTGGATCAGATGTGGCGCAATTACCTAATTTGTTCAAAGCAATAAAACATTTTCATGCACACATTTCATTATCCAATAAAATCTATCTCCAGTACAATTACAGCAACAGAATCGAGCAAAAACACAATAAATAGAATCGAATCACCAATTGTTGAGAGAGAAACTGAAGATACACCTATTGAGACAGAATTACGAGGGAGACGCAGTTTTTTGAAGCGATTTGGTGAGAGTGTGGATGAATGGGTAATATATACAAATAGATCCGAATTTACTGATCCTTTATTATTCCTGTTTTCATGCTTTAACTCTCATTTCTATACAAACTAATTCTATTTTTATCTTTTATCGTTTTCAAAGAAAAAGATTATGATAATGGTGGTGAATAATTGCCGGAATTTTTTTTTTAACGTGAATGCATTTTGATTGGTTAATAATACTAATATATTTCAAATTGTCTCAAAATAGTTCTGAAGAGCGTCAGTATAATTTCAAACTAATCCTAATTTAATTTAAAATATTTCATATCATCAAAAATATTTTATAGTACCTGAATTTTTATTTTTGATCTTATTCAATCTTTGGGTGACATAACTATGATATTTCGTTGACTTAAGTCATTTCAATACGTAAATCAGTGTATGCATACACAAGGAAATTCAATACTAGAAGTAGTTATGTAGCAAACGTAACAATATGTTGTAGTAGTACAATTGATCACTACAAAAAAAAATCCAACAAATTGAACATTTCTCAGAAATTAAGACAAGATGATAGAAAACTCACAAGATTTCAATGGGGCTACTAGGATTGAGGGTGTATGTTAAATTCTTTTTTTGGAGTGAAATTTTTTGCCAAAACAAATAGCTAAGGTTTTTTAAATTATTATTACGTATTGACGCTTCCAGTTTTCAGCCTATTAATTAGCCAATTCGTGGAACAAATGAATCCATCCTTTTCTCTGATATTTCTTTACTACGATCATCTACTTGCAAAAACTATATATGCAATACTGCAACATTACAAGCTGCCTTATATGGTACAAGTTTTTAGAGGAAAAGAGTCGGATTTATGAATTAGAATTTTGATATAACACACTACTAATCTGCAAAAAAACTATATTTAAAACATGATACTGTTGAATAAAAAATAAGTTAAGAGCCTAAGACTATAATACATTACAAGTTTACAATAAGCTGGATTTTAATAGTACCTATTAACTCTTGTGGTCAGTGTGAGGCAAAAATAGTCTTCATTCACTTAGAGCAATCAAAAGGGAACAATTTAAAATGCTGGTGTATACCGGCAAAAGGGAACAAAAACAAACTATACGATCCTGCCAATCTACTTCTCTAATTTGTGTCACATTGATTCTTACTACATCTCGGCAATAATCGGGTCGAAAATGGTCTCGAGTTCTCTCATCTTGTCTTCAAAATCATCAGCCTTTGCATGTTCATTTGACTCTAACCACTGTGTAAAAGAGTCAAAAGCATCTTCCATCTTATTCTTGTCTGCTCGTGTGGGCCTGGCTGCACATCTCATGGAGTCCCTCATGCTGTAGGCATAGTCCTCCAAGGCATTCTTCGCCTCCACGTTCTTCTTATGCTCCTCGTCCTCCTGCTTGTACTTCTTGGCATCTATAAGAATATTCTCAATATCTGCCTTCGACAGCCTGCCATTGTCGTTAGTGATGGTGACGCTTTTCTTCAGTCCGGTCCTCGTTACTTCAGCTGACACAGTCATGATACCATTGACATCAATATCGAAGCACACACTGATATCAGCAACACCTCTGGGCAAGGCTGGAATGCCTTTGAGATTGAAATAACCTATCAGATTGTTGTCTGTTACCTTGCTTCTTTCGCCCTCGTACACCCCAATCGACACACTTGTCTGATTGTCATACACTGTGCAGAAAGCTTTTGTTCTCCTGGTAGGGATAATTGTATTCCTTGGAATAATTACGTCCATGATATCTCCATCGACATCAGTACCAAGGGACAAAGGAGTGACATCCAAAACAATCAGCTTCTGTACCATGTCATTGCCATCACCACTCAACTTGGCAGCTAGCACAGCAGCACCATATGCCACAGCTTCATCCGGATTAATGCTATTGTTCAGCTCCTTTCCACTGAACAAATTCTGCAACAGCTGCTGAACCTTGGGAATTCTACTCGATCCCCCAACCAGCACTACGTCATGGATGCTGCTCTTCTCCATCTTTGCATCCTGCAAGCACTTCTCAACCTGCTCTACACACTTGCTGAATAAACTCGCATTAAGTTCATCAAATTTAGCACGACTGATAGTTGTAAAGAAATCAATCCCCTCGTACAACACTTCAATCTCAATCGTAGTTTGGTAAGTGGACGAGAGAATCCTCTTTGCCCTTTCACAAGCAATCCTCAATCTCCTAACAGCTCTTTGGTTTCCACTTATATCCTTACCATATTTGCGTTTGAACTCTTTTATAAAGTGATTCACCATCCCATTGTCTAGATCCTGACCTCCAAGATGAGTATCACCTGCAATAGCGTTCACTTCTATGATGCCCTCCTTGATCGTCACCAGAGACACGTCGAATGTGCCACCACCAAGGTCAAAAAAGAGCACATTCTTTGCCACAGAAGTAGCCCCTTCGAACAGACCATATGCAATGGCTGCAGCAGTAGGCTCGTTGATGATCCTCATAATGTTAAGGCCAGCAATAGTTCCAGCATCCTTGGTCGCCTTTCGCTGAGAGTCGTTAAAATAAGCAGGCACAGTCACAACAGCATTCTTGACAGTTGATCCAAGATATTTCTCGGAGATATCCTTCATCTTGGAGAGCACCATTGAAGAGATTTCGTCAGCTGAAAACTGTTTCTCCTTCCCTTTGTAATTTACCACGATCATAGGCTTGTCAGCAGGGCCGGGTATGACCTTGAACGGCCAGAATGTCATATCACTCTGAACCGTTGGGTCACTGAATTTGCGGCCAATCAACCTCTTTGCATCTGTGTAATATATTCCAACTAGTTAGAGACTTGAAGTAGAAAGAGAAGCAAAACAACAAAACTTAAAGTGCATACGCAATATTTATCTCCCCAAATGGAACTTGAATGGGTTAGTAGAGGCTGGTCCAACCACATTTTACAGTAATTAGTCCTCTCCCTACTTCATCAACAGTCGATCCTAATTTAACTTTGAAAACAAAATTATCCTTCCCTACATGCACACAAATCAAAATTAATTAAATATTTTTAGTTAATAACATAGACAGACAACATTTGAAGTTTCCATTTACTTCTGCTGGATCCTTTTTCTCCATTAGTAATTACTCGGACATTACGACAAAACAACGAACTCGATATCATTAATAAACCTTGATAAGACGAAGCAAGCACCAAAATTTGAAAGACTAATCACTGAAAAGAAAACTCACCGAAAACAGTGTTGATGGGATTACTGGCGGCTTGATTGATTGCTTGCTGCGTCTCCAACAAGACGCTCAGTGTCAGTGAAAGCCACGTAGGACGGCGTGGTGCGGTTGCCCTGATCGTTTACTACTATATGAATACGCTCGTGCCTCCACACTGCCACGCACGAATATGTCGTCCCTAAATCGATCCCAATAGCCTTTCCTTCCACCTTTCCAGCCATTAATGATAAACACTGAATACAAAAATTATCAAAACTAATGCTCCAGATATTCGTTCAAAACGTGAAAATTTCTAGATAGTGAAAGAAACCCTAATGATAGCCATCAAAAGTAGAGGTAGAATATATAGAGCAAAAAGTAGTACTTCCCGCCATCCATCTTTCTTTTAAAAAACATTTTTTATTAGTATAAGGAATTGTTTGTAGTTAACGCTGGCAAATAAAATGTCAATGTAATACTCCCTCCGTCCACGATTAAGAGTCTCATTTCTAAATGACACGAGTTTTAAGAAATGTTAAGAAAAGTGGGTGAAAGAAAATTAGTTGAATAGGAGTTTCACTTGTATATATTAGTTTTAAATGATATGTGAATGTAATGAGTTAGTGGAATGTGAGGTCTCTTTACCATCTATGGTAATTATGAACCGGGGCTCTTATTCGTGGACGGACCAAAATAGAAAAACGAGACTCTTATTCATGGACGGAGGAGTAGCTGATTTTTTTTTTTTTTACGTATTGACCCTTCCAGTTTTCAGCCTATTAATTAGCCAATACCTGGAACAAATGAATCCATCCTTTTCTTTTTCTGCTAGTTCTTCACTACAATCATCTACTTGCAAAACTATGTATGCAATAATGCAAAATTACAAGCTGCCTTATATGGTAAATTTGAGAGGAAAACAGTCGGATTTATGAACTAGAATTTTGATATAACACACTACTAATCTGCAGAAAAACTATATTTAAAACATGACACTGTTGAATAAAAAAAAAAGCACTGTATCTATATATGAGACAATAATACATTACAAGTTTACAACATGCTAGATTTTAACTCTTGTGGTCTGCGTGAAGCAAAAATAGTCTTCATTCACTTAAGCAATCAAAAAGATCATTTAAAGACAAAAACAAACTACACGATCCTGCCACTCTACTTGGCTAAATTTGCAACACCTCTGGGCACTGCTGGAATGCCTTCGAGATTGTTGTTTGTTGCCCTGATTCTTTCGCCCTCATACACCCAAAACGGCACACTGATTCGATTGTCCTTTACTGTGTAGAAACCACCTTTTGCTATTCCTGGTTGGGATAGTTGTTATATTCTCCACTATTGTTTAACATGTGTGTACACTAGTTTTTCTCAACAACAAAACTTAGTCAAACTTAGACAACCAATATCTAGAGTGGTTATAACTACTGCATATCTCAACACAAAAAAAAAAAGAAAGAAACCAATCTAACACATTCAATACTGTGAGAGGTGATAACTACTGGAGGGGAAAAAAGCATTCGAGATAGAATGAACCCCCGTGCAAGGTTCTTGAAACGAGTTGTGACTTGTGAGACAGAGGTTAGTAGGGACAAGAATGGAATTCGATAGTTTAATTTGTGGAGGGCACACATGAATAAATATGGTATTATTATACCTTGTGCTCACAACAAACCAAATAATTTTGTTAAGACCAAATATCTAGTACTACTCCCTAATATTTAAAAGGCAAATGAAGATAAGTTCAAACATTATCATTAACGGCAAACAATGAATTGAATTCTTAATTCATCATTAGTCAAAATAATTGTGCGTGATCATAAAACCACTTGGTTTGTTTGAAATTAATGTCCCTAGTGGAGAATCTTGTTATGATCCATACAGAAATTCTCCGATCACTCTATACAAGAATACCCCATCACCAAAAAGGTCCAAAAAGGTAGACTAGCAATTACTATGAATTGTAAAGATTGGAATCCACAGTATTAATGACATTACTTTATTTTAAAAAATCGATTTGTCAAATATTGAATGATACGAAGAAATATTTCAACTTCCATCGCATTAACGGAAGACAGAATATAAAAATCTGGAACATGGACTGTAACTCTAATTTATACTCCATCGTCCCATAAAAAAGAGACTCAATATATTTTGGCATGTTTTGTAAAAAATAGTCTATTTATCTTCTTTTTCTCTAATTTGGTGGCCACGTTCTCTACTAATATTTCTATTTAGAAATCTTTTATTCTTTATCAATTATAAATTAAAACTCGGTATCCTTCCAAATATCTCTATTTTTATGGGACGAGGAATATTTATAGTGAATAATATAAAATCATTTAATAAAGTATGAAAGATGTAAAAAAAAGTGATTGGAATATTGATAATGAAGAACGAACTCACCTCAATAGTACAATACGTATAAAAAAAGTTGCTAAAAATAGAAATGTATTTCCTTTGTTCCAACTAAGTTGAATTATATTATTTTTCTGGTTATTTCAGTTAAGTTTAAGCACTTCCTTTTTTTTTAACAAAAATCAAAACTTTTAATCACTTTTACTTTATTCTCTCTCATACTTAATTTGCTCTCCTTTTTTTTTAATTTCTCCTATTAAATTTTATCTTCGTTTAACTCATTCAACATAATTTCCTAATCATGATTCACCGTGACTAAAAGAAATGCCTTAGGGAGTAGTACCATTTTTATGAGATATACCAAAATGAAGTGTTTATTTTTAAGGAAATATATACTCCCCCTTTCAATATAAATAGGGACTTCGGGGACGATGCAAGTTTTCATGTGAAATTGGTAAAGCAGGAGAAATGTAGAAAAAATGATTTAAGTATTGATAGTTAAGAATGAGGCCCGTCATATAAAAGGAAAATACTTGCCAAAAGTAAAAAGGGACTATTTTTGTTAGACGGACCAAAGTGGAAAAAGAAAACTATTTTTATGAGACGAAGAAAATAATATCTACACTTTCCATAACAGCTTAAAATAATTTAGCTCAAACTTTTTTGCTCTATATATTCCACCTCTACTTTTGGTCGATCATAGGTTTCTTTCAAGGTACGACGTTTCATTTTCTCACCTCTTTCCTAGCATTTTGTTTAGAGCATTAGTTTTGATAATTTTTGTATTGTTTGAGTTGTAGCTGTGTTTGTCCTCGACATCATTAATGGCCGGAAAGGCTATTGGGATTGATTTGGGGACGACATATTCGTGCGTGGCAGTGTGGAGGCACGACCGAATTGAGATAATAGTAAACGATCAGGGCAACCGCACCACGCCGTCTTATGTGGCTTTCACCGACACTGAGCGTCTCGTCGGCGATGCCGCCAACTATCAAGCAGCCAGAAATCTCATTAACACTGTTTTCGGTCAGTTTTTTCATGTGATTATCGTTAGTATTTCAAATTTTGGTGCACATGTGTGAGTAAGCATAGTTTTATTAAACCATCCTAATATGGAGCAGGAAATTAGCTCTAGTGGGTACTCCAAAATCAATCCCATTTTTGGTTTTTGAGTAAAAATACTTAGTATTTTTTAAAAAATTTAACATTCTTTTAAATTTGAATTTATTATAAATGATTGGAGTAAAATTATACTCCATTTGATGTGAAATGAGTTTTAGTAGTGTAAATGGTTGGAGATGCTCAAGGATAACTATTAGATAAAGTAGGGAGATGATTAATTACTAAAATGTGGTTGAGTTATATCTTACACGGTGGGTGTTACACAGATGCAAAGAGGTTGATCGGCCGTGAATTCAGTGACTCAACGGTTCAGAATGACATGAAGTACTGGCCATTCAAGCTCATATGCGATGCAACCAACAAACCTATGATCGTGGTAAACTACAAAGGGGAGGAGAAACAATTTTCAGCCGAGGAGATCTCTTCAATGGTGCTCTCTAAGATGAAGGATATCTCAGAGGCATTTCTTGGAACAACCGTCAAGGATGTTGTTGTAACTGTGCCTGCTTATTTCAACGACTCTCAGCGCCAGGCGACCAAGGATGCTGGAATCATTGCCGGCCTTAACGTTATGAGGATCATCAATGAACCTACTGCTGCAGCAATTGCGTATGGTCTGGATAAAGGGTCCACTAGCTCTGTGGCAAAGAATGTGCTCTTTTTTGACTTTGGTGGTGGGACGTTAGATGTGTCTCTGGTGAGGATTAAGGGGGGCATCGTAGAAGTGAAGGCTATTGCTGGCGATACTCATCTTGGAGGTCAGGACCTGGACAATGGGATGGTGAATCATTTCATGAATGAGTTCAAGCAAAAGTATAAAAAGGATATAAGTAGAAGCCCAAGAGCTGTTGGGAGATTGAGGACTCAGTGTGAAAGGGCAAAGAGGAACCTTTCATCCATTGTCGAAACCACGATTGAGATTGAAGCATTGTTTGAGGGGATTGATTTCTTTACAACTATCAGACGTGCTAAATTTGATGAAATTAACAAGGGTTTATTCAGGAAGTGTGTGGAGCAGGTGGAGAAGTGCTTGCAGGATGCAAAGATGGAGAAGAGCAGCATCCATGACGTAGTGCTGGTTGGGGGGTCGAGTAGAATTCCCAAGGTTCAGGAGCTGTTGCAGGACTTTTTCAATGGGAAGGAGCTGTGCAAGAGCATTAGTCCGGATGAAGCTGTGGCATATGGTGCTGCTGTACTAGCTGCCAAGTTGAGTGGTAATGGCAATGACAAGGTGCAGAATTTGGTTCTTTGGGATGTTACTCCTTTGTCCCTTGGTGTTCGTACTACTGGAGATATCATGAGTATAATTATTCCGAGGAATACAACTATCCCAACCAGGAGAATAGAAGAATACTTCCCAGTGGAGGACAATCAGACCAATGTGCTGATTAGGGTGTACGAGGGTGAAAGAAGCAGGGCAACAGACAACAATCTGCTAGGGCAATTCAATCTCAAAGGCATTCCAGCCGCACCCAGAGGTGTTGCTAAAATCAAAGTGTGTTTCGACATTGATGTGAACGGTATCATGACTGTGTCAGCGGAGGCAACGGGGACTGGACTGAAGAAGAACATCACCATCACGAACGACAATGGCAGGCTGTCCAGGGTAGAAATCGAGAATATGATAATGGATGCCAAGAAGTATAAGCAGGAGGACGAGGAGCATAAGAAGAATGTGGAGGCGAAGAATGCCTTGGAGGACTACGCTTACAGCATGAGGGACACCATCAGATGTGCAGTCAGGCTCAGACGAGCAGACAAGAATAAGATGGAAGATGCTTTTGAGTCTTTTATACAGTGGTTGGAGTTAAATAAACATGCAAAGGCTGATGATTTTGAAGACAAGATGATGGAGCTGAAGACCATTTTCGACCCGATTATTGCCAAGATGTAGGTAGCAAGAATGAACGTGATTGCAAATAATTAAGTGTTTTAGATCGTGTAATGATCTTCTTGAATTCTAATTTTAGTGAATAAATACTACTCCTAGTTTATAATGAAAAAACTTGCTATGAAATTATAATTCAACAAAATTTAGCTTATTGTAAAACTGCAATGTATTAACTATATAAAGTGCTTTTTATTTGACAGTCTCATATTCTAAATACTACATGATACGATCTTCGTCGTATCGGAGAGAAAGATCGACGGCGAGGGGGGCTCTGCGGTCGACTTCTGCGTGCGGAGGTCTCCTCCGTCAGGCAGTTTGCTTAATTTGGAGAAAAATGAAAGAAAACAACAACGTAGGAAATATTTCTTATTCATTCCTGATAATGCCACCAAGGGCTTACACTATTTAGAGAGCAAAACTAACTAAAAGGGAAACGTGCATGGAGAAACTACCTACTAACTGAAGAAAGAAGCATGATTAATGTAACTACTTTGAAGATAAGGAAACGACTTAGTCTACATAAAATATGATGCTCGTATCACTACAGTACTAGTTAATCGGTAAAGATTAGTAGATGATTTAGTAGTGTCTTATTTCAAAATTTTAATTCATTAATCCGACTCTTTTCCTCTTAAATTTTACAATACGCCTTGGAGATGTGTTTCCAAACGTCAAATTTCAATAAACGAACAAAACCGCACAAACAATAATTTCTTGTTCTAGTAAAATATTTCTTACACGATACTCTTAGAAAAAGAACTTAGCAAGGGAAGACTATGCTCTTTCCATCCCAGTAAAACTAACATCCCAGTTTGTTGAAGTTACCATAACACCCTTTTTGGAGGGAAAATGAAAGCTGATTGTATAATTAATTTTTTTCTTTCACAAATGTTGCCATTTTTTGTGAGTGGTTTATGGTCTAGAATCTAGAGGCATGTTAAAAATAATTGGATCTAGGGCGGTGGGCGGCGAGGCAAGCGGAGAGAGGCAGGCGGGGCGGGCAGCGGCGCATGGCAGGGCGGAAGGAGTTGGATACCGTTGAGGGGGAGAGAGAAAGGAGTCACATCATTTTGATTTAGGGCTTCATGGATTTAGTTAGTGTATACAACTTGGGCTCTAATTTTGGGCTCTTAATGTAGCATAGGTTCTTATAGAAGTAGTATATAATTAAAGTTCTTTTTAATTAAATACAGAATCTATGTTAAATTATATAATTATTATTATACTTTAAAGCAAGGTTCTAATTTATGCTTTAAACTTAAATTTTTATTATATTTAATACTATTCGGTCTCTATAATTTATAAATATACATATTTAAATTAGAATCTAGCTTTAATTTTGTTTCATTATGCATATTTTGATAATTAATGAGGAACTAAAAATAGTTAATTGTTTTATCCACAAAGATTTTATTTTTAACATTATCTTTAACACATTGTATGTGTATGCCAAACTGGTCCACTATTTCATGCTCAAATTCATGACAATTATATATAAGTCTTATCCCAAACTCATAGATATTATGCATTAATATTATTTTAATTATATTTATATATATCTCATAGATATTATTAGCAAAAATAAATGACCTCCTTTAGTTTTAATTGTATACTTCGTATAAGTTTATGTGATATCAATTAATACACAAATATAAAGACAATAAAGGAAGAATAACACCCCATCCCCACTCTTTTATAAAGTTGTACGAAGACGGAAGAAAGGAGAGAATTGTATTATTTGTTATAGAAACCAAAATATTAGGATAATATATTAATTGATTTTCATAATCCTAGCAATTTATTATTATTAGTATTTGTTGAATATTGTGGACTCTTTTCGGATGATTTGATCAATATATTAATTGTATTTGGCTTGTACCAATTAATTAATGTTTGGCCCGGTTTTGTGCAGGCCTGTTATTTATTTTGTGGCACGGATGCATGCCACGTAGCAGCTCTGGGCCGTTGGATTAATGTGTGTGTTGTTTTGAGTCTCTTGACTCTTCGGTTACATTTATTCTATTCCAGAACCTTCTCTCTCTCTCTCTTGCGCTTTGCTCCGCCTTCTCTCTAGTCTCTCTCTAAGATTCCGGCCTTGTTCGCCGGTCATCTTCTCCAATCTCTCGTTTTCACCGATGATACTTGGTTCTAAAGAGGTTCATCGGTTTAGATCTTGAGTGAAGTGAGACCTGGTGTATTCCTTCTCAGATATAGGGTTTAGTCCAACTTTTGTGTTGGATCTAGTTGTGATTGGAGGTTTCTTCGGAGGTTCTTGTGTTGCGAAGCTGTGTTCCAAGAGTTTGGAGTTGATCCTTGTGTGAGGAGGCTACATTGGCTTGTACTCTGTGAAACTGAGGTTTCGGGTCTCTGAGTTCAGTTCAATGGTTTCTTACTTTGTGACTTGTGGTAGAAGCGTGTAGAGAGGTCCTTGGCCTAGTGCAGTCACCGTTGTGACCTGAGCCATATCCTTACTGTTCTTGCTTGGTTGCTTAGTCTTCTTTCTGTTGTTTAGATCCTTAGGGATCTTGCCTCTATTACAAATACTTCTACTTAGTATGGAGGAGCTTAATCGGATCAAGCTTGAGGGTCTAGCCTGGTGGAAGGCTTGACCAGTAGCTAGGGTTTCTGATTTGTAACCTCTGTACTTAGAGTATTGGTAATCTTGTAATCTTGTTAGTGATTGCTATGTACTTGGCTTGTAACTTCTGAGATTAGTCATCTCAGATCTCAATCAATAAAAGAGGTCCCGGTAATTAGTGAATCCCGAGTGATCTGATCCCTACAGTGGTATCAGAGCCACAGGGAATCACTTGGGCACGCCGGGTCGCAAATTAAAAGGAGGTGGACTCGTCAGAGTAAGGCTCAGCCTTTGGTACAGGCTCTGAGGTAAGACGGGTTCTCCTTAACGAAGGGTTTCCGCTCTGGTAAATTGGCTTGATCCCTAAAACTTTTACTGCTTTCTAGTTTTAGGTGTGGGTAGCTGTTTCTAGTAGTAGCCACTGGCCGTGGCCTTAGGACTTCTGTTACCTCTCTGTTTTGCATGTTTCTTGGTGCTCTTTACAGCTTTCTTTGCTTCCGTTGCCGCTTTCTGTGTGTTCTTTAAAGAGCTTGACTCTATGTTCTTGAGTGAATTACCTATCCACCCTGTGCCTTAACCGCCTTGAGTGATCTCCTGCGCCCCCTATACATTGGGTGATTGTGAACTGGGAAATCCTCTTGCCGGGGTACACGTGACAGATAGGGAGGAACTCATTCTTGACTTGATTCTTGAGTCTGGGATCACTTTGAGGTGTCTCCTGTGCGTGTGGACTTGATTTCTAAGTGGTCTCCTTGACTGTTGTGTGTTTAAGACCACTATCTGTGATAGCAGGGTTGCTTGTTGTGCCTTCTGTCTTGTTGGTTCTTTTGTGTGTGTAAAATTCTTTCTCAAAATGTCCCAGCCAGTTGGCATTGTCCCCTTTAATGAGAAAAATGATTTTGTGATTTGTAAACAGAAAATAAAGTGTGTTTTAATTCAGCAAAAAGTTTTCAAATCTGTTGAGGTAAAGCCCCTGACACTGAGTCTGCAGATAAGGCTGCAGAAATGAATGAATTATCTAGGTCTACTATAATACTCAACCTTTCTGACTTTGTGATTAGAAAGGTTGGTACCATTGAGTCTGCCTCTGAGCTTTGGGCAAAGCTAGATACTCTGTATACTGAAACCTCAATGTCATCAAGAATGTATTTGCTGGAAAAGCTCTTTAAATTTAAACTTGATCTTTCAATGGACATTGAGGATAACATTGATGTTTTTCAAAAACTTGTTCAAGATATTAAAAGGTCTGGTGACAAAATCATTAATGAGTATACTAGCATTGCCCAGATGAATGCTATCCCTGATTCTTATAATGATGTTAAAGCTGGCCTTAAGTATGGCAGGGATTCTGCCTCTCTTGATTTGATCATTAGTTCTTTAAAATTCAAAGAAATTGAGCTTAAAGAAAATCAGGCTTTTAAATATGCTCAGTCAAAGGCTTTAAATGTAAGGGGCAGATCTAAAACTAGAGGGGGTAATGAGGACAGTAGCTCTAATGGGAATGGTAAAAAAAAGGGGAAGAGTAGGTCCAGGTCTAAGAGCAGGAATCCTAAGGCTAATAGAAAATGTTTTAACTGTTGTGAGGTTGGACACTATAAAAAGGAGTGTCCAAATCCTAAAAAGCAGGAAAATAATAATCAACTGGATTCCATGGCTAACCTGGCTAAGAATGGCGACTCTGAAGGTGTTTGCTTCATGACTCATGACACTCTTTCTGTTAACTCTACTCTTGGCTGTTCTTTTTCCATTAATAACTAGCTAATTGATTCTAGGTGCACCTATCATATCTCTCCTTTCAAAAATGTGTTTTCTGATTTTAAATATGTGGAAAATACCTTTGTTTCTATGGCAAATGACAAAAAGTGTCAGATTCTTAGCGTTAGGACAGTGTGTTTGAAATTCAGTAATGGCTATGTGCTTAATTTGAAGAATGTGAGATATGTGTCTGATTTATGTTACAACCTGCTTTCTTGTTCCTGTTTAGAGCAAGATGGGCTTGAGGGTAAATGAGGGCAGGGTGTCATGAAAATCTGTAAGGGTGCTATGTGTTTGTTTAAAGCTGAAAAGAAGTGTAATCTCTATGTGTGTTCTGAGTGTGAGTAATCTTGCTAATGTGGTTAGGGTTGATAAAGCCATGTTGTGGCATAATAGATTTGGTCATATGAGTGAAAAAGGTCTCAATATTTTGAAGAAAAATGAGTTGTTGTCTGAATTTTTTTTTCAAAATAGCCTTCCCTTTTCTGGGCAAACAACACAGAGTTACCTTCCCTACACCTGTGACTGAAAATGTCAGTCATAGTGTTATTGAGTTACCTCCACATGAATGTGTGGGGTCCAGCCTCAGTTTCTACTCATTCAGGGTCTGTGTATTTTCTGTCTATAATTGATGATTTTTTCAGAAAAGTTTGGTGTTTTTTAATGAAAAATATATCTGAAGTCTTTGAAAAGTTTTTGACATGGAAAAATCTTGTTGAAAATCAAACTGGAAAAACCATTAAAGTGATTAGAACAGATAATGGTCTTGAGTTTTGTAATTCCCAAATGGATGTTTTGTGCTCCAAGTATGGAATTAAAATACACAAGACTAATCCTTATACCCCTCAGCAAAATGGAGTTGCTGAAAGGATGAACAGAACCCTTTTGAAAAAAGTTAGGTGTCTTTTGTCTAAAAGTGGTCTTTCTAAAAAATTTTGGGGTGAAGCCCTTCTGACTTCAGCATACCTGGTGAATAGGTCACCCTCAGTCCCTTTAAAGGGTAAATGTTCTGAGTCTATATTCACTGGGAGAAAAATTTCTTTATCCCTTTTGAAAGTGTTTGGTTGTAGTGCTTTTATTCACACCAAAACTGATAAGTTGGATCCCAGATCCAAAAAAGGGGTATTTCTTGGATATCCAGATGGTGTTAAGGGTTATAGGATTTGGAATAGGAGTGAACTAGGTTTTAGGGTCACTATAAGTAGGGATGTGGTCTTTAATGAGGATGAGTTCCCCTACCTTAAATCTGACCCTGATACCTCTCCATTAAGTGCTGACAATGAGCCTCCAAGTGAGGTGGAGTCCACTGACACTCTCACTGAGGTGGAGCCATCAAATGATGCTCCAAGTGAGGTGGAGTCATTCGGGAATAAAAATCCTATAGCCCCTAACCCGAACATGAGCCTGAACCTGAACCTCAGCTTGAGCCCTAAAATGTGACTCTTCATGATAACCAAGTTGTTGAGCCTCAACATGTTCTTAACCCTGGTCCAGATTTGAAGGATTACCTCCTGTCTAGAGATAGAGGCAGAAGGCAACCAAATCCCCATGTTAGGTACTTAGGTCTTGTGAATTTGATTACTCTTGCTTTTAATGTGCATGAATCTGATGGGGATGAACCGCAGTCGTATAAGCAGGCTATGAAATCTAAGTTCTGGGATTTGTGGCATAAAGCCATGATGGATGAAATGCTATCTCTGAAAGTTAATTGTACCTTGTTACTTGTTCATCTACCTGCTAGTGCTTCTGTTGTTGATTGTAGAAGGTTATTCAAATTGAAAAATAAGGTAGATGGCCTAAGGTACAAGGCCAGACTTGTGGCCAAAGGGTTTACTCAAAAGGAGGGGGTAGATTATACTGAAATATTTGCTCCTGTTGTGAAGTTTACTACTGTTAGACTTATGCTTGCTCTATGTGCTCACTTTGATTGGGAGTTGAAACAAATGAATGTCAAAACTGATTTTTTGCATGGTGATTTAGATAAACCTATCTATATGAAGCAACCTGAGGGTTTTGTTGATCCTAAGTACCCCAATCATGTTTGCTTGCTAAAAAAGGCTTTGTATGGTTTAAAGCAGTCCCCTAGACAATGGAATATCAAGTTTAATTCATGTATACAGAAGCTTGGGTTTGTTAGAAGTACCTTTGATGCTTTCTTATATGTGAAAAACCTTGATAAAAATCCAGTGTTCTTGTTGCTATATGTTGATGATATGCTGATTATGGGACCCTGCCTTAAGTCTATTAAGCATGTGCAAGCTGTTTTGTGTGATAATTTTGAGATGAAGGATCTTGATGATGCTCAAAAGATTTTGGGTATCAATATCTTTAGGAACAGGAAGGAGTCTGTCCTTGTGCTTCACCAAGAGCCATATGTGCATAAGATCTTGCAAAAGTTTAACATATCTGCTGCTAAAATTGCTACTGTGCCTTTAGCTGCTCATTTTTAATAGTAAAGATTTGTGTCCAAAGTCTGATGCTGATATTGTTGCCATGAAAAAGGTGCCTTATACCAATGCTATTGGTTCTGTGATGTATTTGATGGTTAGTACTAGGCCTGATATTGTTTATGTTGTGTCTTGCTTGAGTAGATACATGTCTAATCCTGGACCTGTGCACTGGGAGGCCTTAAAGTGGCTTCTTAGATATCTGAAACATACTTCTAAGTATGGTCTGTGCTTCTCTAAGTGTGAGATGGTGTTGAGCTATGTGGCTTTGTTGATTCTATCCATGCTAATGACAAGGACAAGAGAAAGTCCACTACTTCTTATGTGTTTACTGTGTGTAGATCTTGTGTTAGTTGGAAATTTCAATTGCAGCACATAGTTGCCCTCTCTACTACTGAATCAGAATATATAGCCATCACAGAGGCTATGAAGGAAGCTATTTGGTTAAAGGGAGTTCTCTCTGAACTAAAATTCTTGAATGATACTCCTACTGTGTATTCTAATAGTCAGTCTGCTATACAATTGTGCAAAAACCCTGTGTTTCATGATAGGACCAAGCATATAGATATTAGTAGGGTAGGTAATTCGGTCGGTTCGATTAGAACCGAACCGACAACACGGTTAACCGAGCATAAAACTAACCGAGATTGAAGCACCGAAACCGAAACTGAATTGGCCTCAGTTTGGTTCGGTTCCTAACCAAATAGGGTCGGTTTGGTTCCGGATAACCGAACAGCACCCGCTGCTTCTCCTCCATATCAAGCTCGTACAACACCGATTTCATCTCCGGCACGTATCCCTGCTCCATCATCTCCTCCGACAGCTTCACTCACCACCAAAGCATGGACCAGCTCGATTTGAGGATTCACCTCGTCCACAGACCTAATCGAGTACACCATTTTCTTCGCTTCAATCCAGCAGCATCCCGGTACCTTCTGCAGCCCCTTCTCTTCCAATACCTTCTTCACTCTCTTCACATCGTCCCACATCTTCGTTTCCGCGTATATCTCAGCAAGAAGCACATAGTTCCCGTCATTCATGGGCTCGAGCTCAAACAACATCCTGCTCGCCCTCTCTGCAAGCTCCACGTTGCAATGAATCCGCACGATCCGAGGAGAGCACCCCACACCATCGCCCCTGGCTCATCTCGCATATCGGCTATGATCTGAGCTGCTTCCTTTAGTCTATTAGCTCCACCAAGAAGATCTACAATGCAAGCGGAATGCTCCATGCTAGGGTGAATCCCACGCTCTCTCATCATCGAATCAAACAACGATTTTCCCTCATCAACGAGTCCAGAATGGCTGCAAGCTCCCAACACACTGATTAATGTTATTGGAGTAGGCGAAACACCTTGTTTCACCATCTCATGAAACGTCGCAAGCGCCTTTGACCCGAGCCCGTGCATGCATAGCTTTAAATGAGTAATTTGGTTCCAATCGGTTCTAACCGATTGGAACCGAACCAAGAACCGATTGGAACCGAACCAAACCGATAACCGAGTAGACACCTTAATTTTGGAACCAAACCGAACCGATAACTGAATTTGTCGGTTATCGATTAACTAAGAAATGTGATATTCGGTTAGGTCATCGGTTAACCGACTAACAGATGACCGAATTACCTGCCCTAGATGTTAGGTTCCATTTCTTTAGAGATATTGTTGAAAAAGGTGAGGTTTTATTGCATAAGGTACATACTGATAAGAATCCTGCTAACATGGGCACTAAATGTTTACCTGTGGAAAAATTGCTTTCTTGCATTAAAAGGTTGTATTTTGATTGTGGTTAGCATGTGCATATGCATGTTCCGGGGGAAGACCTTGATGATTCATTGAGCCTTGGCTTAATTGAGATCACAAGACAACTAAAGTCCTACAAGACTAATTGGCTTGCCATCTGGTGTCTTGTTAGGCAACCTGGCCTTATCTCTTGACTAATGAGCTTAAAAACCTCTTTGGTGTCTTGAGGGGGCCTTGTAGGCTGTGATGAAAACAACAGTAGACTTAGGCTCTCCCCATATGCTCCCAAAAGTAGTCCAAGGTGGAGAATGTTGAATATTGTGGACTCTTTTTGGATGATTGGATCAATATAATAATTGTATTGGGTCAGTACCAATTAATTAATGTTTGGCCCAAGTCATTAATAAGTTTGGCCCGATTTTTTGCAAGCCTGTTACTTATTTGGTGGCACGGATGCATGCCACGTAGCAGCTCCACAAGGATCATGCCTCAAGGCGTTGGATTAATGTGTGAGTTTGTTTTGAGTCTCTTGACTCTCGGTTACAGTTATTCTATTCCAGAACCTTCTCTCTCTCTCTCTTGCGCTTTGCTCCGCCTTCTCTCTAGTCTCTCTCTAAGATTCCGGCCTTGTTCGCCGGTCATCTTCTCCAATCTCTCATTTTCACCGATGATACTTGGTTCTAAAGAGGTTCATCGGTTTAGATCTTGAGTGAAGTGAGACCTGGTGTATTCCTTCTCAGATATAGGGTTTAGTCCAACTTTTGTGTTGGATCTAGTTGTGATTGGAGGTTTCTTCGGAGGTTCTTGTGTTGCGAAGCTGTGTTCCAAGAGTTTGGTGTTGATCCTTGTGTAAGGAGGCTACATTGGCTTGTACTCTGTGAAACTGAGGTTTCTGGTCTCTGAGCTCAGTTCAATGGTTTCTTACTTTGTGACTTGTGGTAGAAGTGTGTGGAGAGGTCCTTGGCCTAGTGCAGTCACTGTTGTAACCTGAGCCATATCCTTACTATTCTTGCTTGGTTGTTTAGTCTTCTTTCTGTTGTTTAGATCCTTAGGGATCTTGTCTCTATTACTAATACTTCTACTTAGTGTGCAGGAGCTTAATCAGATCAAGCTTGAGGGTCTAGCCTGATGGAAGGCTTGACCAGTAGCTAGGGTTTCTGATTTGTAACCTCTATACTTAGAGTATTAGTAATCTTGTAATCTTGTTAGTGATCGCTTTGTACTTGGCTTGTAACTTTTGAGATTAGTCATCTCAGATCTCAATCAATAAAAGAGGTCCCGGTAATTAGTGAATCCCGAGTGATCTGATCCCTACAGTATTATTTTTTGATTTATTTTTATTTAAGATAACTGTTCTTATTGTCTTTCTTTCAATTCTTCAAAAAAAATTAATAATACTCTACAAAATCCATTTGCTTTATTAGTTTACTACAACGAATATTGTGATATATGCAATATCTTAACAATTTTAGAAATTTGACTGTCGAGATAAATAATAAAATGAATTATATTTCATGTTTATTTGGATAGAATACTTATCAATTATTCAAATTATAAAATACAGTATAAATAGATGTAATACATTTAAATTTAGTATGCTAGCTATACTAAATTATCATGTGATATGTAAAATAGTACTCTATTTTTTTCATATGGTAATACACAACTAATCTATATAATTATTATATTTGTAAAATAATTTGATTTTTTTTCTTCGATCTCAACTCACGCATATTTTCTTTATTTGTGTATCGTATTTTAACTAACTCACACTCTTTGATCATTAGTCACTGATGTCTTCTTTGTCATTTATTTTACTCCACTTATATTATAAATCAAAATTGTATAAAATCGTTTGTTGAATTTGAAATATTTTCATTTTTTAGGAAGGAATAAATTATTAATTTAGAGTGAGACATGATTTAGATTTTTGTTTTGTAAATCTTTCTATTGTTTTGAATTCTTATTTTCTATAGTTTCATTGATATTAGTATTCATAATATGAAAATCTTATGTCCCATGCATAGCATGAGTATTAACACTAGTTACAATAAATGTGCAACTATGGCATACCACCATTTCTAGCCAATCATTCCTAGCAATAATATGTCCCTCAAAAAATTACAATAAATGTGCAACTAAGGCATACCACCATTCCTAGCAATAATATGTCCCTAAAAAATTACAATAAATGCACTTGAAGGGATTGATTTCTCTTCGACTATTAGTCGTGCTAAGTTTGATGAACTTAACACGCGTTTGTTCAGCAAGTGTGTGGATATAGTGGAGATGTGCCTGCACAATGCAGCGATGGAGAAGAGCAACATCCATGATGTGGTGCTGGTTGGGGGGTCGAGTAGAATTCCCAAGGTTCACTAGCTGTTGCAGAGCTTTTTTGATGGGAAGGAGTTGTGCAAGAGGATTAATCCAGATGAAACTATGGCATATGGTGTTGATGCTCTGGCTGCCAAGCTGAGTGGCGAAGGCAATGGCAAGGTGCAGAATCTGGTTCTTTCGGACGTTACTTCTCTATCCCTTGGTATTGAAACTCATGGAGGTTTAATGGCTTGTATTATTTCGAGGAATACACCTATCCCAACCAGGAGAATGAAATGTGGTTTCTGGACAGGGTGCAACTTTCAGACCGGTGTGACTATTAAGGTGTATGAGGGCGAAAGAAGCCATGCATCAGAGAACAACTTGCTTGGGGTACTCTATGCTAAAGGCATTCCACCACTGCCCAGAAGTGTTGAAATCATGTATACCTTCGACATTGATGAGAATGGCATCATGACCGTGTTAGCTGAAGTAAAGGGTACTAGAGTGATGAACAACATCACCATCACCGTCACCATCACCATCACTAACTAGTACAGGTTGTCCAAGGTAGAAATTGATAATATGATTATGGATGCTAGGAAGTATCATTTTAACGACAAAATGATGATTCCACGACAAAATAATATGTCTAGGAATAGTGGTATGGTGTTAATTTAAGAGGTGTTGTAATTTTTAATCTATGTCTAAGAGTCAAAATGATGATTTCACGACAAAATTTTCAGTCTAATATATGTTGAAATGTTAGCCTTACATCACAAAGGTATATGTACCGGCAAAAGATGCATAAGTTGAATCTTGCTACAGCTTGGCAATCATCGGGTCGAAAATGGACTGGAGCTCCTTCATCTTGTTTTCAAAATCATCAGCCTTTGCATGTGTATTTAAATCCGGCCACCATATAAAAGACTGAAATGCACTTCCACCTTCTCCACGTCTACTTGTGAGAGCCTAGCTGCACATAAAAGGGTGTTCCTCGTCTTGTAGACGTAGCCCTCGAAGGCATTCTTTGCATCCACATTCCTCTTATGCTCCTCGTCCTGCTGCTTGTACTTCCTAGCATCCATAATCATTTTATCAATTTCTACATTGGACAACATGGACTTATTAGTGATGGTGATATTGTTCATCACTCTAGTCCCCACCCATTACTTTTGCTGACATGGTCATGATGCCATTCTCATCAATGTCGAAGGTATACATGATTTCAACACTTCCAGCCAGTGGTGGAATGCCTTCGACATAGAGTACCCCAAGCAGGAGAACCTCACCGATCTTCTCCAACAAATGAAATGCCAACAGAGTGAGAGAATCTCAGCTCGACGATCTTACAAATGAAATGGCCGTGGAGAACTAATTACCAACAAAGTGAGAAAAACAGAGTGAGAGGAGGATTCAGGGTTTTCAGATTTTTGAGAAATTTGAGAAGTATATTTGTTCCAAAACCACGCGGTGAGGTTTTAGCCCGCGGTTTTTTATGTTCCAAAACCGGGCGGTAAGATTTTAGCCAATGTATTGCATTAACTTCACAAAATCGGGCGGTGAGATTTTAGCCCGCAGTTTTCCAAAAGTATTGTAAATTGTAATTTCACAAAATACTCTCATATCGTCATGAGGTGTGCACACGGTTCAAAAACCACCGGTTCCGGTTTGGAACCGGCGGTTCACGGTTCAACATTTTCATGAACCTGAACCGGCCCGGCAGGGTCCTTGGCGGTTTTGGTTCCGGTTCAAAAAACCGCCGGTTTCCGGCGAAAACCACCGGTTCCGAGCCGGTTCGGCGGTTTGAAATTTTTTTATTTTTTTATTTTTTCTTCTTCTTGTTGTTTATTTATCTATGAAATTTGCGTAAAAAAAATCAAACAAATACGAATTCACGATGAAAAGTGCAATTTTATTGATATACATTACAAGTTACAAGTTACAACAATTACAAATTTACAATTCACTAAAGACTTGAAGTTTTTAACTTTAACAATAAATTTAAATACAACGAGACTACAACGAAATTATTTACAAATTACAAAAACAGACCTGATGTTTTGAAAAAAAAAAATTAATAAGTATATACTCTTGGTCAGCGAATGAGATGTTTCTACTTAACTAAATTGAGGACACCCTTAGCAATCTATAAGTATATAAAAGGGGAGTTTTGGGGGTATTTAGGGAAATAAATAGAATTTTGCATTTGTGCGTTTGTGGTCAATTTATATTCTATCTAGCTCAGCTGTTGGATAAAGTGATTTTAATTGTTTGCGGTCCGAAATGAAAGTGCAAGATAACTATACAAGTGTTTTAGTTTCTTTTTGTTTTTTGTTCACTTAGTAAGTTTTGTAGTTTTAGGTGAGGCGGTCGTCTTTAAAGATGACAAATAAGTTCTATTGAAGAGTGACGAATTGTGAAGAATTGAAGGATTATGTAGCTTATAAAGAAGTTTTTTATATTATGTGATTTGTTTCAAATTTATTATGCTTCAATGTTGATTTGTATAGATTTTTGATTCTCATATAACTAAAATTGTTACTCATATTGTTCATTGTTAATATTAATTCTAATTTTATTTAATTAATTTTAAATTAAAAATTAATATTTTAAAAATATATTAATCTGTATACTAGTTCAATATTAAATGTTGAGTTTAGTTTAACAATCAACAATTATGGTAGAATTGTCAAAAGTTTCCCTCACTGTTAGAAAATAAATTATGGTAATTAGTGGGAGGCAAATATAGTTTTCATTCACTTATAAGCAGTGGAGATCAATTCACGACAATTTTTGCGGTCTATACACTTAAATGTTGATAATAACGTTCATTCTTGCTACATCTTGGCAATAATCGGGTTGAAAATTCTCTCGAGCTCCTTCATCATGTATTCAAAATCATCCGCCTTTGCATGTTTTGTTAGAATCGTAGCTCTAATTCGACTCAAGCAAAGAACAAGAATTAAAGCACTCAAGAAAATTACGTGGTTCAGCTAGATCAGCCTACGTCCACGGAGAAGATCAATGGAGTTTTATTGAACAAGATGAAGGGAAGGTGAATCATTCTACAAGATGATACGCTCTCAACAATCACTCTAGCAAGAGCTATCCTATCAATCTTGAATGTGTGTGTTTACAACAAGAGATCAACTAACTATATATGTGAGCTGGCAACCGATTCTTCATGCTCTCTCGGTTACTCCCAAAAGTTAGTCCCAACGGCTACTTCTGGAACATTCCCAGCTCAAAGCTGCTGCCTTCCCGAGCCTAACTCAACTCCTAGCTCGATGATCCTTTTTCTTGTTTGCATGGACACAATCCACATGTTTATATGACTCCAACCACTGTCTAAAACAATTAAATACATGTTCCATCCAAATTCTTGTCCTGGCTGTCTGGATTAGATCTAATATCTGCAAGCACCATAAATTGTGCTAGCAAATTTTGAGCACAATTTATAATTGCTAGAAAAAAGCAACCAAATATGCAAGTACAATTACTTTTCGGTGATTGCGACCAAACATACTTTTTCTAGCACCGCGTACTCGCAAATTAGCAAGCATAATTAATTTGCTCGAAGTAGTTATTGCAAAATTATTTCACCTATTGCATTTTGCTCGAAATTCTTCCAGATATAGCAAGCACAACATGTGCTTGAAAATTTGTGCTTGCAATCAAGCTTTTTTTTTTTTTTTAGAGTAGAAGAAACCAAAAATTACATAAGTGAACGAGATACTCCCGCAATCATCCCCCAGTGTGCTTCTTCCAGTTGTTGCGGGTCTATATCAATCGAACTATTAACTCCCCCTTGCATTTACCCTTCATTGCCTTCGTTCCAATCGGATGACATCGCGGCACTTGGCCCACCTCCTCGCTTGAACATTGGCCTGTGTCGGTGTGCTTTGTGTGTTTCGGGGGCGGGTCTTGAAGTCGCCTCTATGCCAGTCGCTCACCTCTGTCGATGTGATGAACCTTTGATATTAAGGCGTAACAGAAATGTTTGTTGTTGTTCATGTGATAGATTTGAAAAGCTAATTTCAAATTTTCTGTGTCACATGATCCACTAGCCCAATGCTTTTTCCCGTTGTTGTAAATGGCACAAAACTTTTGAATTCCATGGATCACTCATACAAAACAAGCCCAAAGCTTCTTGTACATCGGTAGTGGAAAACCATCAGAACGAATCGAATTTTACGCCTCAGAAACTATCAGCCAAATCTACCATCATAAAACTATTTCATATACTCCCCCTATTAAGTATCAACTCTTGTGGTCAGTGTGGCTAAATTAATTTTCATTCACTTAAAGCAGTCAAAAAGATCATTTCACGATATTTTTTCAGTCTAAGACACTGAAATGTTGGCCTCACTTCAACAAGGTATCTATACCAGCAAAAGGGAAACAAAACAAACAATATGATCCTGCCAGTCTACTTCTCTAAAGTCCAAATCACCGAGCATTCTTCTTGCTACATCTTGTCCATAATCGGGTCGAAAATGGTCTTGAGCTCCATCATCTTGTCTTCAAAATCATCAGCCTCTGCATGCTTATTTAACTCCAACCACTGTATAAAGGACTCAAAAGCATCTTCCATCTTATTCTTGTCTGCTCGTCTGAGCCTGGCTGCACCTCTGATTGTGTTTCTCGTGCTGTAAGCATAGTCCTCCACAACATTCTTTGCCTTAACATTATTCTTATGCTCCTCGTCCTCCTGCTTGTACTTCTCAGCATCCATAATCATATTCTCAATTTCTACATTGGACAGCCTGCCATTATCGTTCGTTATGGTGATGCTCTTCTTCAGTCCAGTACCCGTTACCTCAGATGACACAGTCATGATACCATTCACGTCAATGTCGAAGCACTCGTTGATTTTTGCAACACCTCTGGGCGCTGCTGGAATGCCTTCGAGATTGAATTGCCCAAGCAGATTGTTGTCTGATGCCCTGCTTCTTTCGCCCTCATACACCTTAATCATCACACTGGTCTGATTGTCGTACACTGTGTGGAAACTTTGTGTTCTCCTAGTTGGGATAGTTGTATTCCTTGGAATAATTACACTCATGATATCTCCATCACAATGAACACCAAGGGACAAAGGAGTAACATCCAAAACAACCAGATTTTGCACGGTGTTATCGCCGTCACCACTCAGCTTGGCAGCTAGCACAGCAGCACCAAATGCCACAGCTTCATCTGGATTATTACTCTTGCACAAATCTTTTCCATTAAACAAGTTCTGCAACAGCTGCTGGATCTTGGGAATTCTACTTGACCCCCCAACCAACACCACTTCATGGATGCTGCTCTTCTCCATCTTTGCATCTTGCAAGCACATCTCCACCTGCTCCACACACTTGCTGAATAAACCCGTGTTAAGTTCATCGAATTTAGCCCGAGTAATAGTAGAAAAGAAATCAATTCCCTCAAACAATGCTTCAATCTCAATAGTGGTTTGGAAAGTAGAAGAAAGGATCCTCTTTGCTCTTTCACAGGCCGTCCTCAATCTCCTAACACCTCTTGGGCTTCCACTTATATCCTTACCATACTTGCACTTGAACTCTTTTATGAAGTGATTCACCATCCGGTTGTCCAAGTCTTGACCTCCAAGATGAGTATCACCGGCAACAGCCTTCACTTTTATGGTGCCCGCCTCAATTGTCGCTAGAGACACATCAAACGTGCCACCACCAAGGTCAAAAAGGAGCACATTCTTTGTCTCAGAACTAGTATCCCCTTCATCCAGACCATATGCAATGGCTGCAGCGGTAGGCTCATTGATGATCCTCATAATGTTAAGACCGGCAATAGTTCCAGCATCTTTGGTCGCCCGACGCTGAGAGTCGTTGAAATAAGCAGGCACGGTCACGACAGCATCCTTGACGGTGGATCCAAGATATGCCTCAGAGATATCCTTCATCTTAGAGAGCACCATTGAAGAGATCTCCTCGGCTGAAAACTGTTTCTCCTCGCCTTTGTAGTTCACCGTGATCATAGGCTTGTCGGCAACATCGGGTATGACCTTGAATGGCCATAACTTCATGTCACTCTGAACTGTTGGGTCACTGAATTTGCGGCCAATCAACCTCTTTGCATCTGCTTAACACCGTGTAAGAAATTATTAATCTAGTTACTTAGAGTTGCGATAGCGAGAGAAGAGATACAACTGCTTGAGTGGCTTAGTAGTGTCTCACGCATTACCATAAAAGTAAGAACTCGTAATCATTATTCAGTTTCGATTAAAAAAAAAGATTCTCTCAACATCACACACATAACACGAAACACAGCAAGACACGAAAATTTGAAGAGAAAAGTCACCGAAAACAGTGTTAATAGGATTTCTAGCGGCTTGATTGTGACGAGACGCTCAGTGTCGGTGAAAGCCACATAAGACGGCGTGGTGCGGTTGCCCTGATCGTTTACTATTATCTCAATTCGGTCGTGCCTCCACACTGCCACGCACGAATATGTCGTCCCCAAATCAATCCCAATCGCTCGTCCTTCGCCCTTTCTCGCCATCAATAAAGCCACACAGTGCTACAACTCAAACAATATACACAGATTATAAAAGCTAATGCTCCAAATGCTTGTCTAAAACGTGAAAATTTCAATAAGGAACTGCGATGCACGGTACATAAAGGGGAGAAAATGAAACGACGTACCTTGAAAAACAAACCCTAATCCGAAACTATCAGCCAATCGAAATGTATGAGCAAAAAGTAAGTCTCAAGTACTTCCCGCCATCACCTTTGTCTCTCTCTATCTAGCTAATAAAATATTTGGGATAATTTCATCCCAATAGACTTATTTGGGTAATTTCATCCCAATAGATTTTTAATTTAAACAAATTTCCAAATAAAAGAAAAATATAATACTCCATTCGTTCCATAAAAATATATGCACTTTCTGTTTTCGTCCGTCCCACAAAAATATGTGCATTTCATTTTTAGAAAATTATATTAATTTAATAATGTAGGTCTCACTATCCACTAACACAACTTTAACTACCATTCTTTTCCTCTCTCTTACTTTATTATACTATTCTCCTCATCTCTCTTACTTTACCGAATGTATCTTGGTTCTCGTACCATATCCATTGCTAATATTTTTATGAGATGGAGGGAGTACTACGTACTAGTTACTACTACTCCCTCCGTCCCACATAACAGTATGCACTCTAAATTTTTTGTCCGTCCTACAAGAAGACGCACTTTCTAATTTTGGAAATTATTTTCTCTCTAATAAGATGTGACTCATTCTCCACTAAGAATACTTTAATTACTTTTTCTTTCTATCTCTCTTTTACTTTACCAATTCAATACTAAAACTCGTGGATAATCAAAAGTGCATACTCTTGTGGAACGGAGAAGTATTATGCATGTAAAAAAAACTGTAGATTTTGGTCATAAATATATGGGCGAAATACGAAGTTGGTCTAGAACATTCACTTTTCGAAAAGTTAGTCCTAAACAAATGAAATCGTCCTCGGATCGGTCCTTTTTTTACGGTTTTCGTAAAAAACTACTCCCTCTGCACCGGAATAGGAATCCTATTTAGTTATGGTACGAGTTTTAAGAAATGTAAAGAAAAATGGTTTGAATAAGTTAGTAAAATATGAGTCTCACTTATATAGTATATTAGTTTTATAACAAAATGTGAGTGAAATAAGTGGGTGGAATATAGTGCCTACTTATCATTTATAGTAAATGTGAAATATATAACTCTTATGATGGAACGGACTGAAATACCAAAACAAAACTCTTATTGTGAGACGGATGGAGTAATAGCCTGATGATTAGTGAAAGAGAAAGAGCATAGTCTTCTTTTGCTAAGTTCTTTTTTAAAAGTATCTTGTAGGAAATTTTTTACCAAAATAAGAAAATTGTGCATATTTATTGGGAATAAAAGAAGCATAGTCTTTTCTTGCTAGAAATTTTTTTACCAAAACTCTAAGGCGTCAAGTAAATTTTAAGAAAAAAAGAGTCGGATTAATGAATTAACAAATCTGCAGGCAGACTATTTAAAATATGACTCTGTCGAATTAAAAATAAAGCAGATGTGTCTCATGTTTGAGCTCCGAAGGGTGAGCCCATGCAAAAACTTAGTATATCCCACCAAACTCAGTCTGCCGTCACTCCTCAACCAATCTCTCAGCATCGAATACGCGCTAGCCCCAACGTTCAGCTCCTGCATCCACCCGAGTTCCATTAGCTACGATGGAACAGGGATCACCAAAGGCGACACAGACAACATTTAAGTTAGTTGATGACAAGATACGTACCCGGGCTAACTCCTCTACTGATATAGCGCGGTTACCCTCCTCTTCAAAATGCTCGAAAGCCGTGGAAGCAATTTGCTCCCATCTCTCTAGGGCCTCCAGTTGGTAAGTGCTGATTGCAGCTGCACAGAACTCTTCAAACTCCATCTTTCTATAAGATAATGGAGCCATCTGAATTAACAGAAGATAATTAGCTTATTTAGTGTCATAAAGTTAAGTACTTGTGATGTGTTAAATATGTATCTAGGACTCGGCTAGCTAACCGCGTGGAGGATATCCGGGACCCTAGATGCCTTCATGGCATCAGTAGCATTACGTGCAAGAGCCTGCAAAACGATTACCATGTTAATATGGGCACGCATGATTCAGAAATTCAGGGACAGGAGGTTAAGCTCGATGACCTTTTTGAAGTTATCGAGAGAGACTCTTCCATCCTCACTAGGCTCTAAAAGCAAGAACTGTGCTCTGAGGTAGACCAACTCCTCCTCACTCAATGCCTTTGAGAGAGCCTATATATATAAGATAATTAATACAGTACTTCCTACGTCCCAATGTATTGGAGATTTACGAAGTCCTTGGCACATGAAGAAACAGATGGCCAATGCACGTCCTCAAAGTATGGCTCAGCTCTCAAAACCGAACGAAATATTCCAGACTCCGTTCTTGCCCGAAATGGTCTACTTCCACAAAGCAAAATATAGGTAATGACAACAATACTCCTGTGGTCAGTGTGAGGCAAAATTAGTTTTATTCACTTCAAGCAGTCAAAAAGATCATTTCACGTATTTCTTCAGACTACTACACTGAAATGGCCTAACTTTAACAAGGTATCCATACCAGCAAAAGGGAACAAAACAAACTACATGATCCTGCTAATCTACTTCTTTAAAGTCTAAATCGACACGCTTTCATCTTGCTAAATCTTGGCAATAATCGGGTCGAAAATGGTCTTGAGCTCCATCATCTTGTCTTCAAAATCATCAGCCTCTGCATGCTTATTTAACTCCAACCACTGTATAAAGGACTCAAAAGCATCTTCCATCTTATTCTTGTCTGCTCGTCTGAGCCTGGCTGCACCTCTGATGGTGTCCCTCGTGTTGTAGGCGTAGTCCTCCACGGCATTCTTCGCCTCCACATTCTTCCTATGCTCCTCGTCCTCCTGCTTGTACTTCTTGGCATTCATAATCATATTCTCAACTTCTTCCTTGGACAGCCTGCCATTGTCGTTAGTGATGGTGATGCTCTTCTTCACTCTAGTCCCCGTTACTTCCGCTGACACAGTCATGATACCATTCACGTCAATGTCGAAGCACTCGTTGATTTTTGCAACACCTCTGGGCGCTGCTGGAATGCCTTCGAGATTGAATTGCCCAAGCAGATTGTTGTAAAATGCCCTGCTTCTTTCGCCCTCATACACCTTAATCATCACACTGGTCTGATTGTCGTACGCTGTGTGGAAACTTTGTGTTCTCCTAGTTGGGATAGTTGTATTCCTCGGAATAATTACACTCATGATATCTCCATCACAATGAACACCAAGGGACAAAGGAGTAACATCCAAAACAACCAGATTCTGCACGGTGTCATTGCCATCACCACTCAACTTGGCAGCTAGCACAGCAGCACCATATGCCACAGCTTCATCTGGATTGATGCTATTGCACAGCTCCTTTCCATTGAACAAGTTCTGCAACAGCTGCTGAACCTTGGGAATTCTACTCGACCCCCCAACCAACACCACGTCATGGATGCTGCTCTTCTCCATCTCTGCATCTTGCAAGCACATCTCTACATGCTCCACACACATGCTGAATAAATCCATGTTAAGTTCATCAAATTTAGCACGACTGATAGTTGTAAAGAAATCAATCCCCTCAAACAATGCTTCGATCTCAATTGTGGTTTGGAAAGTGGATGAAAGGATTCTCTTCGCCCTTTCACAAGCGGTCCTCAATCTCCTAATAGCTCTTGGGCTTCTACTTATATCCTTACCATTCTTACGCCTGAACTCTTTTATGAAGTGATTCACCATCCTATTGTCTAAGTCCTGACCTCCAAGATGAGTATCACCAGCAATAGCCTTCACCTCTATTACGCCCGCCTTAATTGTCACCAGAGACGCATCGAACGTGCCACCACCAAGGTCAAAAATGAGCACATTTTTTGTAACAAAAGTAGCCCCTTCAACCAGACCGTATGCAATGGCTGCAGCTGTAGGCTCATTGATGATCCTTATAATGTTAAGGCCGGCAATAGCTCCAGCATCCTTGGTCGCCTTGCGCTGAGAGTCGTTAAAATAAGCAGGCACAGTCACGACAGCATCCTTGACAGTTGATCCAAGATATGTCTCTGAGATACCCTTCATCTTGGAGAGCACCATTGAAGAGATCTCCTCAGCTGAAAACTGTTTCTCCTCCCCTTTGTAATTTACCACGATCATAGGCTTGTTGGAAGTGTTGGGTATGACCTTGAATGGCCAGAATGTCATGTCGATCTGAACCGTTGGGTCACTGAATTTGCAGCCAATTAACCTCTTTGCATCTGTGTAACATATAATTCGAGTAGTTAGAGACTTGGAGTGTATAATCAATATTCATCTCCTCTGATGGAGCTTGATTGGTATAGTGGCATCTGCTCCAACCACATTTTACAGTAATTAGTCCTCTCCACACTTCATCGACAGTCTATCCTAATTCCTAATATAGACTTGATAAGAAAACTACGTTCTCATACATACACAAATCCAAATTGATTAACATTATTAATTATAAGTAATAAGGAAATTAGTAACAATAATGACACACACATAACACAAAAAATTGAAATCCTAACAATAATCAGAGAGCACAAAACTCACCGAAAACAGTGTTGATAGGATTACTGGCGGCTTGATTGTTGGCAGCGTCGCCAACGAGACGCTCAGTGTCGGTGAAAGCCACGTAAGACGGTGTGGTGCGGTTGCCCTGATCGTTTACTATTACCTCAATGCGGTCGTGCCTCCACACCGCCACACACGAATATGTCGTCCCCAAATCGATTCCGATTGCCCGTCTCGCCATTCTACAACTCAAGCAATACAATCATTATCAAAACTGATGCTCCGAAAATGAAGTGTTTTTGAAAGGGGAGAGAATGAAACGACGTACCTCGATAAGAAACCCTAATCTGAAACGATCAGCCAATTCAAAATGTATTAGCAAAGGAAGAGTATAAGTATCCCGCCATCACCTTTGTCTCTTTATATATTGCTAACAAAAATACTAAAAGGCATCGAAAATTCGAAATTGCAAGTATAGATATCCCTATAAATTAGTCCAAATAATCTAAATAAACTTCAAATTCGGTAGGTGACTTCCCATGTCAGTTACAATTAATGTAGACAGTATTTTTTTTATCACACTTGGCACAGCTAAATTTACATGGCTTTCTATTCTAGTTGCAACAAATTTAAAAAATTATCTAAATGATTTCTAATGTTTTATCACTTTATGGTTGCACACTAGGAATAAAAATTTTCAAAAATATATTATTTGGATTAGGTTGGGAAATAAAACATGGAATTAATATAAAGTTTATGATATTTTACACCATTTTTAAAGTTAATACTAGAAAATATCATAATTAGGCTAAAGCTCGTGATTTTAGAGAGCAATATTACTAAATTTATATCATAAGTTTATAAAACATGTATAATGTACATACATAGCATGCTACTATTTGTTTGGATTATTTGGGCTAATTTCATCCCAATCGACAATTCAGATTGTTAATTTAACCAAATTTCTAAAGTAGAGAAAATATAAAACATATTATGCATATAAAAAAAGTGTAGATTTTATGTAATCACGTATACTACTCCTACAACATACTAGTAAATGTAGATCGAGTTTATTAATAGTAATTTAATTATCATAATTACAACATGAGCTGCATGCTTAGCTTGTTTGATTTGCTTGACTTGATATGACAAATTCTTCTTGTGTAAATTTTGTATTATGTTTTGAAGAACTTTTTTCAACAAAGTTATATGATACTAGTAAATCTTAAGGTGATGTTTGATTTGCAAGATTATATATCATGACTAAATATAAATTATAATATGTTTAATTCATGAAATTGAATCTAACAATTTAATCTCAAGTGAATAATTATGTGATAATTAGTAATAGAGGATTGCTCTGCTGAGCGACTCAAAATGAGCGCCAGCGCCTCTTCCTCATCAATTTTTTTCTTTCTATTATTAAGTTTTACTGTATGAATATAGAGTATTTTTTAATTCCTTTTACATTATAAAATTATATCCTATATCTTGCCCAGATATTGCGAACAATATTGAGTTAAAAATCCATCTGCAATTCTGATTTGTGCACAGTTTTTTAACTCAAAAAATACCATCTGCTCAATTCACTCTCCAGTCTCCATCGTTTTTTTTCTTCTCCAAATTGAGATTCCACGACATTTTTCTCCCAACTCAAATTCCACAACACATCTGAATTTGTAATTTCAAAATCTCAAATTTGCAAAGCAATGAAAAACCAACACATAATGCAATCAGAAGACAACAGAGGGGTGAAAAGGACCACATATTTCTTTTTTTTCACTCGCCATATTGACATTGCTTCAATTCATCAACACCAAACATTCGCCGGAAACCTTGATGCGAGTTTAACAAAAAATTAATCAGGCATAGCATGAAATATGAGAAATTACAGACTATAAAATCTGAGAAATTACCGATATTGAAATCGGAGAAATTTTTATGAAAAAATCCTATTGTAATATCGAATTCAGATTTGGGGCGATGGTTTTCAAAATTTGGAGAGTCGAAAAATAATCTGACAGTAAGGATAAGAATCCTTGTAATGGGTGAATGGTAATTGAAAGAAGCTTCATTCAGGAAAAATTAGAATTGAGGATGAAAAGTAGGTGAATGATTGTAAGAGATAACTTTGAACGAAAATAGAGAAAAGAAGAAGAAAGAGAATTGAGTCATGACGATATTATGTGGAAACAAACATAAAAAAAAAAAAAAAAAATGATGAGGAAGAGGCGCTTAGCCAGCGCTCATTTTGAGTCGCTCAGCAGAACAATCCTCATTAGTAATAATAGTCATTTTCTTCGACTAAAATAATCTCACGGCCTAATCATAAATAGATTATCAATCCATGTTTACACAGCTTCAATATATAGCCTATTGTAGTTCATAAGATTATCTTGTCCCCACACAACACTTCCGTCAACACAAAATCTCCATTCACTATATCAAGAATAATGTATAAGATTAAATAAAAAATAAAATAAAAGTATGAACTTTCTAAAGAGGGGGCATCCCCCTACTACATTTGTACATGAAATTCTTATGATCAGTTTATGCGCAAAATCTGTGTCCATCAAAATAATTTCCTTTCGAAGAATCCTAAACCAAGAATCAAGATAAGCTAAGCTTAGCTAATGATGTCTCATGTTTGAGCTCCGAAGGGTGAGCCCATGCAAAAACTTAGTATATCCCACCAAACTCAGTCTGCCGTCACTCCTCAACCAATCTCTCAGCATCGAATACGCGCTAGCCCCAACGTTCAGCTCCTGCATCCACCCGAGTTCCATTAGCTACGATGGAACAGGGATCACCAAAGGCGACACAGACAACATTTAAGTTAGTTGATGACAAGATACGTACCCGGGCTAACTCCTCTACTGATATAGCGCGGTTACCCTCCTCTTCAAAATGCTCGAAAGCCGTGGAAGCAATTTGCTCCCATCTCTCTAGGGCCTCCAGTTGGTAAGTGCTGATTGCAGCTGCACAGAACTCTTCAAACTCCATCTTTCTATAAGATAATGGAGCCATCTGAATTAACAGAAGATAATTAGCTTATTTAGTGTCATAAAGTTAAGTACTTGTGATGTGTTAAATATGTATCTAGGACTCGGCTAGCTAACCGCGTGGAGGATATCCGGGACCCTAGATGCCTTCATGGCATCAGTAGCATTACGTGCAAGAGCCTGCAAAACGATTACCATGTTAATATGGGCACGCATGATTCAGAAATTCAGGGACAGGAGGTTAAGCTCGATGACCTTTTTGAAGTTATCGAGAGAGACTCTTCCATCCTCACTAGGCTCTAAAAGCAAGAACTGTGCTCTGAGGTAGACCAACTCCTCCTCACTCAATGCCTTTGAGAGAGCCTATATATATAAGATTAATTAATACTATATCACGACAATCTCATCAAACAGGGAAAGATCTACGAAATTTAAAAATAGGAAAAAAAACGCACATATGGTGTGCATTTTTAGAAAATTCGCACAAAAAACTCAAGATAAATCACATGCAAATAGACCTCAAACATGTGTAGTAACTTAGAATTAAACGACAAAAACTGTAATAAATTAAACAAACTTCTAAAATAACATTTCGCGAAATAGCTCACAAACCTTAAGTGCTGCACGTTTAAAAGGTGTAGCGTGCAGATACGACTTCACTAGCTTAAAGACCAATATGTCTAACGGAATTGGATGGCTCTCACTTCGCAACCAAGGATGAGCTGCATATGCAAGGATATATATGTAAGTTCATAAACTTTGAAAAGTAAAGTTAGCAGCATTGTTTAGCAATATATTGGCGATTTCAAATTGGACTTTATGAGAAACTCATGGAGTAATACTAACTTAAAGCTTGAGCGGCAGTCATTCTTTTCCGGTAATCCTTGTTCAAAAGTCGCTTTACGAAGTCCTTGGCATGTGAAGAAACAGATGGCCAAGGCAGGTCCTCAAAGTTTGGCTCAGCTCTCAAAACAGAACGGAATATTCCAGACTCCGTTCTTGCCCAAAATGGTCTACTTCCACAAAGCAAAATATAGGTGATGACACCAATACTCCATATATCAGCCTCCACACTGTAGGATCTATGAAGAACCTCAGGTGCTACGTAATAAGCACTTCCGACAATGTCATTTAGTCTTTCATCTGCCAAGTCAAATGTGCAGCAAATATTAGAAAACTAAGATATCTACTTAATTAATGCAATGAATGCTTGGATTTCAGCATTACGTTGGTAACTTTTTGGTCCACTGAGACAGTATACACAAAAAAATAAAAATCATTTCTAATTTTCTAGTGATATAGATAACGTGCATTAGGGAAAGTTCACATATTCAACTCCAAAAGTCGAAATGATATGGAAGAAAACAGGAACTAGTCATAGACTTAACTGACAAAATTCAGAAAGCCAGGCGAATGAAGAACTGATAAACAAAAAATATATCCAAATACACAAAAGAACAACCACATATAATAATTGCACATGGCATGCACAGAAAGTGAGAAGCTTCAGAAAAACACTTAATCCGCAGAGCCAGACGACTAAAATGGGAGGCACAATCGGAACAGAGAACTCAAGCAAGTCAAGAAAATAACTTCAAATTCAGCAACTAAGTACAAATAAATAGGCAGGGTGATGCAACTGACCTAGAAGAATCTAATCTACATTTCCTCAGCATTTAATAATAACCTTATTGGGCAATAGCTGATCTCATAAATAGGAAGAAAATCTAGGTTTTACAGCAAGGCGGAAGATAGCAGTTTTCAGAAAATGGGGTGATAAAATGGATTATTACCTGTTCTGATGAAGTCAGAAAGACCAAAGTCAATAAGCTTCATATCAGCATCTTCACTTGTGGAGGTAAATAGAAAATTCTGTGGATTGGGATTAGCATCAATGTCATGGGTGGAAAGTTAAAGTCTTCTATCGCTATAGCAAACAGATAGAAAAAATAAAATTCTTTTTACCTCGGGTTTCAAGTCACGGTGTACGACACCCTGAATATGACAAAATGCAACAACACTAAGAACTTGAACAATAATTAGTTTTGCTTCGTCTTCAGTATATCTACCACCTCTGTAATGAATAAACTATTGTGAGAGTTTTGCTGCACACAGTGTAAGGATGACTAGAAATTAGAACATAAACAAACATCGATTTTTCTCAGCCTCCCCTCCCTAATAGATTGCGGGAGGACTATGAAAGGAAAACTTCTATCACTTACTTTGACAATATTCTGTCAAGCAATTCTCCACCTTCACACAACCTGCAAGAAATGAGAGAGAGGGAGAGAGAGAGAGAGAGCCAATATCAGAATTACATACTTTATTGGATCACAGACTCATGATACAAACTTTCAAATCACCTGCCCAGTTCAAATTGTATTACTTTTTTATATAAGAGCCCATTAATTTAAAAGAGATCATTCATACCGAAAGACAGTTATATATAACCAATTACGGGGTGTTATAGTAAAAAAATTTAGTTCAAGAGCTAAACGAAACCATCACATAGGCCAAAGTAACAATTTTAGTTCAAGAGCTATCACTTTGATAACCATAATTCTCATTTTGAGAAAGTAAGACTATAAGAAGCAACATATCAGTTGTATTGAAGTTGAGCATCTGTATGACAGACAAAACTCAATGAGATGGTTCAGTAAAAGATTGTTAAAAGTTTTTGTGTCAAATAAATTAAATTACTTAACTAAATCTGCATCCTAGAGGAGGGAATGGATATAGGCTCTGCCATAAGGTCAACGACGATATAAAATAATTTTTGTAAAAGAACCTTACATTAAATTTTAGCATGTCTTAGCAAGCATCAACTATAATTCCTAGATTAAGAAACTATTAAAAAATTGCCTGACCTAGGAAAAGTGTAGCAAAATATTTTTCCTGCTAAGAAACTACATCATTTTTTAGCAGATATCAAGGGCATAAAGTATCTAAAGAAAGGGTCAATCAGGAAAAATTGCAAGTTTCACTAGACAAAGATTCAGTTATGCACACAAACAGCACCAGGGAAGAGAGAGGAAGTTTCACTAGACAAAGATTCAGTTATGCACAAAAGAGCACCGGGGTTAGACAAAGATTCAGTTATGCACAAAAACAGCACCGGGGAAGAGAGAGGGTACGTACTCCATTATTATGTATACATTATTGGCATCCTCACAAGCATCATAAAATCTGACTAGATGTCTATGACCTGAGAGAGCTTTCAAAATTTTCACTTCTCTGCGAACATCTTCAATGGATATTGCAGTCGTCATCTGCGAAAAAGTTTATTGAGATATTAATCAAGTTGCATAACACATAAATTCTAAAATCAGAAAAAAAAATAAAGAAGGAAAGAACCCATCACAAGTATAAAGAAAATTGTGCAGTTAAACCCTAGATCATAGAGATCTGACGAATACGGTTATTTCCGTTTCGTTTCACCCTGCTAAAGTTGGAATGTAATCTTTCCAAGTACCCTTAATGATAAAAGGACATTATGAAAAAATATTATGTTCTAGATTTTTAATAGCTCATTTGCTAATTCGACAATCATTTTAAGGGGAAAACAAAAGACATATCATAATGGGAGCAGTCATATTAAAGCTCATATCAACATAAATACAATTGAAAGGGACCTCGTGATACATATAATAATAATAATGCTGTGAAAAAAATGAATTCTCGAACCAAAAGCTATTGTCCTTAACCAATATGACAACTCAATCATTTCTTTATCTGAAACCACAGCCTCCCTCACCTCAACGGTTACCCCATTCCGTTAGATCGTTAACTTCCTAAAATGTCAGAAAAATGGATTCTCGAACCAAATGCAATCGTCCATAACCAATATGACAACTCAATCATTTCCTTATCTGAAACCACATACCTCCATTCACCCCAACGGTCACCCCGTTCCAGTTTTAAAGGCGTTTAACTTCCTAACGTCGTCAAAAAAATGAATTTTCGAACCAAATGCTATTCTGTCCATAACCAATATGACAATTCAATCATTTCTTTATCTGAAACCACAACCTCCCTTCACCTCACGGTTACCCCATTCCATTTTCAAGTTCGTTAACTTCCTAACGCCGTCAGAAGAACGAATTTTCGAATTAAATGCTATTTAGTCCATAACCAATATGACAACTCGATCATTTCCTTATCTGAAACCACAACCTCCCTTAACCTAGTTTTAAGGTCGTTAACTTCCTATAACCCAATACACAATAAAATATTATTCTAATTAGAGTTGTATCAGTTAAGAATCAAATCCTGCAAGTTAGGTTTCAATGTTGATCCGATTAAAAAACATCTTAAATGCTTTTGTATCAACATTCAACAGCCCTAAACCTGTTCTCCTGATCTGCTAAATATTCACCAACCTATCCAAACCATGAATACATAGTTGATCAGCTAATCGAAGCTAAAAAAGATGCATCTTCATTGTAAAGATAATCAATTGACAATGCAATAAAATGAAGCACATTATAAATGAGAGAGATAAACCTTAGGTTTGGAGATGATTTTAACAGCAAGAGGCAAGTCCTTGAGCTCCCCCTTTCTCCCTTTAGCAAAACAGGTATGGCCAAAATGCCCTCGGCCAACCTCCTTCCCAAGCTCATACTTAGCCCCAAAATTCTTATTATACCCAAAATTCTTATCAAGCGCGTGCTGCTGCTGCTGCTCGAGCTGTGGCGGCGACGGCGGCGGCGCATCCTCCGGAATGGTGCCGTGGCGGGGCGACTTCTTCCTGTGCCCCAGCTTCCTGAGCGAGGCCCTAATGTGCTTGGCCGGGGAGGGCGGAGGAAAGGGCTTTTTGAAGAACCTCATCGGCGTGGACCTCGCCGGAGAGGGAGAGACGGCGGCGGCGCTGGGGTAGGGGCTGTTGGCGGCGGAGGATCTCGCCGGAGTGGCGGTGGGAGGGAGATCGGCGGCGGCGGTGGTGGTGGGGTACCCATCGTCGTTTTCGGCGGGGATCGTCTTACCGTAACACTGCCCCATCAGCAGCGACTGTCAACTCTCTCTCTCTCTCACTAAGCTATAATTGGATACAAAAGTATATACGTTTCTGTCTCTATTTGCAACTCTGATTTCTAACTCTAACTGCATCTGTATTTGTAGTAAATTTCCGAATTTTCAAAGTGGAAAACAAACCAGAACACACACATTTACACACATTCATTTGATTCTTTGGAATCTTATGTACAGTGTTTCTACAAAGAGAGATCTGCGGTGCGGAGAGGAAAAGAATCACAATTGGAGCTTCAAATAATGTTTCTAAATATGCAATTATACTTCATTTATAATTACTGGTCCACCCCCTACCGTATAAAAGGGTGAATAATCGATTTTGTCCTATCGTATTTATTTGAAAATGATCCGGACATAATCGATTTTGTCCCATCGTGTTTATTCGAAATTGATCCGTACATAGCTATTAGAATGTTGGCGCGATAGTCAAAATTACACGCCGATTACCTAAATTTCATATTTATTTTACAAATTTATATGCTGATTACATAATGGACATGCAATTTCGATTGCAACGTAAATATTTTTTTCATTTTTCGCTAATAGAGATATTTCTTTTCGACAAGAAGATCTAAGTGCATATGTTTAATACTCTATGTTAAATGAAGAGAATAAAATACTAACACAAGAGAATAAAATACTAACAATAAAATATAAGGAATAAAATGTGTAGTATATTACTCCTAGGGATGTCGATCGGCCACCCTCCTTAGACTGCGAGTTAATCGAGTTGTGATTTTATGAGGTTATAATTATTTAATCTAAACCCTTTTGTTCGAATTTCGAGCTACCCAGTGAACTAGTCGGTCTACTAACCAATAATATTAACACATGGTTGATCCAATGCATAATGATAAAAAATTAGTCATAATTATAGAATGTAAACATTTAATTATTAAAATTTTTGATATATATATTTAAATTCAAACATAATTAAATATTAATTTAATATTTAAATAAATAAAATATATTTAAATTTTAAAGCATATTTTAAAATAGATAATTTCTTTTATTTTAAGTAAATTTTTTAATTTATTTATCTATTATTATAAAATCGAAGAGTTTTTTTTGGTATAGGTATTTATATTATAAAAATAATTAATAAAATATTAAATTATGTGTCAAAATATGAGGAAATAACATAAAATAAATATTGTGTCAAAATATGAGGAAATAACATAAAATAATTGTACACAAGTCCAATCTGCATCCTTTCAGATTTCGGGTATAGCCCACTTGGGTTGTGGGCTAATCGGATAGTATTTTATCGGGTTGAAAATTTTTAACCCTAAAACCATCTCCAACCATACACCAAAAATGAGTTTTGGATTCCTATCATCATACATAAAACCAAACTCATTTTTGAATTTTTCTATGGAACAATAACAAATGTAGTACTGTTCCAGTTTTTTGTTAAACGTACTAAAAAATAGTGTAAAGTTTGAATTTGATTTAAATTATTGGAGTAAAACTGTACTCTTTAAAGCAATATATACCAAACAATGAGTTTGAGTTTGATATAAATGATTGGAGATGGTCTAACCTTCTAAATATAGCAGGTTATTCGGATCAGCTCACGGGTTGGGGCTGCACTAACACCCTATAAATGACTCTATTAACGCAGAACAAATGGAATAATTATTTAAACAGTGAGATATTTTTGATAAATGCTACAAATGATAGGAATAATATCAATCATTTCATATAAGATTATTACAAGTATTTTTAAATATTTTCAAAATCATATTAAGGGGCTTGCTTATATTTGTGCAGAGACTTTATAAAATTTAGTGGAACGGTGGAAGGGAAACGGCTCATAATATTTGTTCCATTAAATTAATTATAGGAAATTGAATTAAAAAATTTATGGGAAAAGGGGCGACTACTGTGAGTGGTTACAACGTACGGAATCTAACATTTAAATAAAAAAAGAAAAATCATTATCCAAACGGTTAAATGTGCCGGTTTAAATGATTATTTATTAAGGTACGATTAAATTAAATTTTTGTTTTCATTTTTACCATAAAACCTTGACAGTAATAATTGCCCTGCTCAATTATGTACAACATTTATTGACATACACATATTTTTTCAAAGGCAAATTGGAAAAAAAAAATTATATACAAGTTTAGTCAAATTTATTCAGTATTGGAATTTTTGAAAATAGTCAATTATACTCGTATTATAATTTTGACAATATAATATTTATTAATATCTCGTAGCAAAAAATTCCATCATGCTACAGTTATGAAGTTATTAGCGTAACGCATACTTTTGTAAAAATTAAATCCTCTCTCCATCCCAGTTTATATGAAACGTTCGTTTTTTTGCACGAGATTTTATTTAGTCTTATTTTGTTAGTTAATGAAGAGAGAGTAAAATAAGATAGGGAAAAAATAGAAATGATATTGTTTTTATTTTAAGAAACATTTCACTTTTAATAGGATAATACAAAATGAAAACGGTTCATTTTAATGGGATAGATGGAGTATATAATTGATTAAGTGTATTAAATGACGTCGTGTAAATAGTTGAATGTTTGTCTCTTTTTTTCGCATAGTATTTTATGTATATCAAATCATACTTACTTTCCCCAAATTATTGACGGCAGAAGAAATGAAAATAAATAATACTCCCTCCGTCCCCCATTAAGAGTCACACTTTTCCATTTCGGTTCGTCCCCAATTAAGAGTCACACTTCATTTTTACCATAAATGGTAAGTAGGACCTACATTCCACTAACTCACTTCACTCACATTTTTATAAAATCAATATAAAAAGGTGGGTCCCACATTCGACTAACTTTTAACCAACTTTTCTTTACATTTCTTAATACCCGTGTCCGGTCAAACCGTGACTTCTAATCGAGGACGGAGGGAGTAATTAATATAATTGATCATTTTTTTTAAGTGGCAGAATTTACCAGAATTAGACCAAATAACCTTTTTAGGCAATTTGCCTTTTCAAAAGAATTGTTCTCTCCCTATTAAATTACTATGATAATTTGCGCTTTAAATTTTGGTTAGATATTTGCACATTGGTTAAATTTAGACTTTTAAGGTCAATGCGTTTGGCACAGACTATGAATTGTTTTTTTTTTGTTTTTTTCGAATAAAGCAAAGTTGGGACAGGAACCTAATTAAGTGAGCAATTATGTGAAATTACAAGCCACCTACAAATGACCTAGAGCCCAACAAAATTAAACAGACTATATTATCAACTATAAAATCCAAATCTCAATTATGCTAACAATTAAATGCCCTCTCCATTACCCACATTTTGCAGCTGCACTGTATTTCAGAATATCAGTTCTTTTATAATGACACATCCAATCGTCAACACATTTTGTAGTTGCAGATCAAATTTAAAACAAATTCAACCCAACAATAGGGTTAAAAATTTTAGATACAACTTCAAAGCAAGATACAAACATACACGAAAGTAATATGTTAGTGTCGGGTTTTATGGTGTTCGTGTTGGCAATAAATCGTGATGATAATTTCATAGTATATGATTTTATTTTTATTAACATATTATTTCAGTTCTTAGCTTGCTAGTTATTGTTTGTTTAAGTTTACTTTTCAAACTGAAATTTGACTTTTGGTGTCACGTTGAATTTAAATTTTATTCAAATTATATTGTTATCAGGTTTTGCCAATATTAATTAAAACCTGATGTTATCCTGTCCGTGTTTATAGGAGTCATGTCGTATCCGTGTTCCTTACAGTGTCGTGTTCGGATTTAGCTTTATCGTATTATTATAGTGTCAATACTATACTGACCCGAAATGCACGATTTGCGGAGCCCAGCGGACACGTGTTTCTGATTGAAATAAAGGGTCCAAACTTAAATGCTAGTCGTGCATAATAATATTAGGTTAAAGTTAATGAGTATCATGAGCTAACTTATTTCCAACTTGAGTAGCAACTTATTTTATTCAATTCTTATTGGGCTTTTATTTTTGGTGTTTATATTGTGTTGATACAATTTCAAATTAACGAGTTAAAATCCTGCAAGGTTCCTAATATTTATTGAAATACTACTATAAAATATCTGATGGTATTATTTTCACCAATCATATTTGGTGACATTATTTTATCATTTTGTCCAGCTACAAATCAGGCTGACACAGTCGAGTATTTGGACCGAGGCCCATTTCACGTATAACTGTGCAAAGAGTTTAGATTATTAAGTGTTCAGTTTGATGGATAAATTTGATACTAAGACTGAGTAATGATGTTACTCGATTTAGTAGGTGAGGCCACATACTTAAATTTTGGGATAATGCTACATAGTATTGAAGTTTGGTCTTTCCCCTATGAATAAATTAGTCACAAGTTAATAGTTAGTACTATATAATATTTATTCAGTCTCTATCAAAGACTAATTAATTTCGAACAATTGGATTACGAAAAACACTTAGGTGGGAATTTAGTTGGGCTTTTCTCTGACTTATACTTACTGGGCCAGATGTTGATGATTATATTACTATATAATCTATCTATACATATATAAAATGGGAGTTTTGGGGGTATTTATGGAATTGCAAATAGGAGTTTTGAGGGTATTTATAGAATTACAATTTTTGATATTAGAATAAAATTCTCATGTAAATTAATTAGCACCTGCCACATGAAAATGTGCTATAATTTCTTATATTCTTTGATGATCAAATTATATAAAGTAATTCTTCAGTTAACATTATAATCCAATTAGACCTTTCCCCTACGCAATTAATTTGATGTAATAGAGTAAATAGCATAAAATAGAACAGAACACCTTTTATGGTTTCTTATTTTATTTAATTAAAATTATAAAATTAAATTGGGCCCTTCGTCTACACAATTAATTTGGCGTAGTTAATGGCATACGTTAGTGATAGGAAACATTAAGAAGAATTTGTTTATAACAATAGAATAAACGTTAAGAAGAATTTGGTGTAGTTAATGGCATACGTTAGTGATAGCAAACATTAAGAAGAATTTGGTGTAGTTAATGGAATACATTAGAGTAAATAGCGTAAAAAACAATTTGTTTATAACAATAGAATAAACGTTTTTTAGACTCATCATTCTATAATATTCAATACTCCTAATTAACAGAAGAATTTTAAGTGTCAAAAAAATTTAGACAGGAACAAGAGGAGACTCATAAGCTTATAAAACAAGTACAAGCGAATCTCTATAAATACCAACAAAATCAATGCATATTTTACACTCTTTGAACTCTCATCTCTTTGTGAAGGCTGCAAGTTTAGACTCGGCTAAAGAGTGTAATGAGTGTGCAACTCTAAAAAAGGCACAATCCATCGTCGGTCACGAGTGCGAAGCAAGTGAGGATCGCCATCAACACTCATTTTTATGTTGAAAATAGTTCAAGTGGTGTTGCAAAACGCATCCCATATCGTCCCTTTAAGGTGGTTGAACTTTAGCAAACGCAAAATATTCTCATATTATGAAAATTGCGTTTTCATTTTATTAGTGTATTTTGTGATAGAGAAAGTGAGCGAAATACATGTTTAATTCTAATTTTATAAAACGTAATATGTTGAGATATTTTTAGTTTTGATCATAATATTTCTTAAATTATTTTTATATTAATTTAATATTGTAATGGTTAATTGGATTTTCTATTTTATAGAAGACGCATGTATCTATGTTATTTAAAAAGAATTTTAATTATATTCGTTTATTCTATAAATGGGGAGTTTTGGAATTTTTTCATAACTATTTTATGAAAAGGAGGTAAACACAATAAAATTTTTTTTTATTAAATTGATTAATTGGTTACAATCATGATCATATATATAATTGGACTGTTATATATGGTGATGGGAATTTATGATGAGAATTTATTCCTATGCAGCCGTCATTAGAAATTTCCTTCGTCTTCCTCAGAATTTTTAAAAGTGTTCGTCGGTTATGGTCAATTAGAATTAATGTAGCAATAATTATGACATGCCCAAATTGCAATATATACGCCAATATTACACAAAAACTTGCGTCATTTATTACACTACATGATTACACGAATACTTTCTTTATATTTTTGCCTATAAATATGTTTTTGCTATTTTCTTATTCACAATTTCATTAGCTTCTATTAAATTATTGGATTTTTCTCCAACAAGAAAAAATATTTTCAATATGGAATTCGCATTCCTTAATGAGCAGCCTAACAATACTGCGTCGGTCATCAAAGTGAGGTGTGTATGTGTTTTTGAGATGAAGGTGAAATGAAACTATCCGTTTTAAATCCTATTTGGAGGATCATTCTTTGTTTGACTGATGTTAGTTTATATTTAAATTTTTTTTAACAAGTCTAGCTTTCAACAAAACACTACTTTGGCTCCAATAAATAATACCATTGGGTGAATAGATGCTTGGATGAATACAAGCAAGATTTTTTTTTTGTTTACCGTTCACATAGCCCTATTGTAAAACACTTTCTTGATATGAGCATATAAACAGATTTATCGGCAAGATTCAGGTAAAAAAACCTTCACTATCAGTAAGGATTATCAAGTAGGCCGACCCAGTGTAAGATATCGAATACAGATTTAAAATCCCCAAAATAGAATAAGTGATCAACAAAGTAAAATTGAACTGGGACAGAGGGAGCATTTTATTGATATTTTTTGCTCATTTGTTGGTCATGATGAGTATATTTTTGAAGTTAAGGTTTAGGATTTAAGTTTCAAGGTTTGGGTTTTTAGTGTATAGGGTCACTATATTTAGGGGTTATCTCATACTCCTTCCGTCCCCAAAAAATATGCACTTTGGGTTCGATACGAGTTTTAATGCAAAATTGGTAAAGTAAGAGAGAGGTAGAGAGAAAAAGTAATTAAACTATTGTTGGAGAGTGAGTCTAACCTCATTAAGAGTGAAAAGAGTTTCTTAAATTGGAAAGTTGGAAAGTGCATATTCTTGTGGGACGAAGGGAGTATCATTTAACAATAAAATATTGTATATATGATTAATTATTTTATAGTACTATATATTATTGACCTATATTTATTACATATGATACATTTTTGTTTACTATTTTCATATAATGATACTCTCTCTAATTTTATTTAATTAATTTATAATCTAAATAAACAATATTTTGAAATTATTTTGATCCGTGCATCGCACGGGGTAATACTAGTCAACTTTGAAATACGAGTGTAGCTTCTATTACTTGAATTGAAAGCATATGTTAAAAGGTTATAAAGACAATGTATGGATATTAGCCTAGTAGGGGAAGTTTGTCACAAATGTACGAGTAAGAATTGGGGTGAATTGTGAGGGGGGGTTGATGCATACCGAAACTTATATTACTAATATAATATTGTTAGAGATAAATTATTTCATTCTACTGCTGTCAAATCCAAGCGGAAAAACTCATATTTAGAGTCCTTTATTGTGGTTCCAGAAATAAAAAAGATTTTTTATTTGTTAATATTAGGTTAGAAATATTTTTTAAAAAGTGCTGTTTGAATAAATATTAAATGTAGTATTATTTACTTTATTTAAATGTAATGAGCATATATTTAATAGTCAGAGATCTTGTTTTAGTAAGAAAGATATTGAGACTCTTAATCAATTAAGGAATGAATATAACGTGAGGATGGAAAGATCATTCCCATGTGCCATCATGTGTGACCATGATATGAATGTTGGTTGCTAATTACCATATCCCTCTCTCTGTATATATGCACAATATTAGATACTACTACTACTATCAAATATTAATATCCACTTATTTATATCGTATAAGTAATATTTTGCTACTTAACAACTACCCTTTGTTAAGAAAATGTCCTTAAAGACATATTATTCCAATCTTAAATTATATAATCTACCATTTACACTAAATTCAAACAAAGTTTTGAATATATGAGTAATTTTACTCTAATCGATTATACCAAATTCAAGTTTTACATCATTTTTAGTATATAGCTCATAAAATTTTTTCCGTAGATCCATATTTGATGTTGTATAATAGAAAGATGCTTAAATAAGTTTGAGTTCGCAATATAATTAGAGATTTTCTACCCAAAAAATGAGTTTTTATGTATGGCCTGGAGATGTCCTTCTATAATCGATTTTTCCAGACCATATCATATACTGCAAATAACATTTACTCCGTAATTTATGTTATAAAGGTCGAAAGGTTTCTGAAAATACGAGTACATAATGTTGAGAATTTTATAATTTAAAATCATGTATATATTGTGTTGGCATGGAAAGCAAATATGATCATAGCAAAAATAAATGCAGAAAAAGGTGATATTAATTCAGACCTTGCAAATTTAAAATATTCGTTAACGACTTCAGCTACTTTCTTCCATTTTTGGTGTATACTCTTTATTGTACAGGTCTTCTTAAAACTACATGGCATGGATTATAATAATAATAATAATAACAATAATAATAATAATAATGATAATAATAATAATAATAATAATAATAATAATAATTTATTACTACTATTGTTATAAGTAATACTTTGGTTTTGGTGCATCTTCTATTAAATATTGGGGCCTCATCAAATGAAAGTACTCTTTCTCTCTCGTTTGTCCAAACTTAGTTTCTGTGTACAAAAATATTATGTACCCTGCCCATTTTAAGATCATAGCTTTTGTTATAACCCAAAAATCTCAAACCACCAAGTAGTGGTGAGGTAGAGTGCAGAACAACAACAGAATAAAAATAGACCAACCACAATAAGAAAAATAGCAAAGAACAATGTGTATAAAATAAGAGCTAAGTTGACCCAAGAAGAAGAAGGAATCAAAAGCACAAACCCAGATAAACATAAAACAGACTAATCGAACAAATAACTCAACTAGCCATCAGGCACATCACCCAAGAGCTATGGAGCCGAGACAAACACCAAGCAAGGAGCGAGAGAAGAGACAGGTACCCCCATCAATGTCGTGTGGTCTTGTTGCCAATATGCCATTGCCCATATTTTGATATCATCAAAATTTTCCATTATCTGTCTAGGTGAGAATGGAAACTCCTGACACCATCCTCTTATCCAAGTTCTAAGTTGCCAAAACACAAATTTCTTCTCAAACTCCCAATTGGGTTTGAAGTCTTGAAAGATGATTTTGTTGCCCCAAACTGACCACGAAATGACGTAGACCAAAGAAATTTCCTCATATTTTATTATAATTCTACTATCTTTTTCCTACTCCACTTTCTACTACATTTCCTAAAACCTTTATCATGTGTACTCAGTAAGTATAGCAAAATTTTCTATATCAGTTGTGGAAATAATTATCAAACTGGTGACTAATTCAATGACATAATATGTACGTGAAAAGTATAGTTAAGTTTTGGCCTAAATTAAAAAAACCGAAAAAAAGTTGAGAAGTGGCAGGAATCTATCAATCCTTTGTAGTGAAGCAAAGCAAGCTAGGCAATAGAAGAGTCTCATGATAGAGAGTTGAAGGAAAATAATTAATCAAATCAAACTAACCAACTTTCGTCTCTTCCGCCAAAAGTAACTATCTGCCACTACACATGATGTAATAGGACGAAAATGGCTTCACATGAACACACACACTCATAATCTTATTTAATTTTGTCATTCCATGAGCAATGTCAAAAACCAACCTACAAATGTAAGCCCAATCACAAGACCAAAAGGTCCCATTAATTCTCTCGTCCTTGTGTAATTATACAAAGGAAAAAGAGACATTTCATTTGCTTCAATTCCCCAAATAAATGTCCAATTTATCACCACCTCATGATTTCTTTTCCATGCATGGACCAAATTACGTGGAGATTGTGGATGGGGCCCCAACAATTTTGCAATTTATTTTATTAGGAGTATTTTAGTAATTTAATGTTATATTGTTAATTTGATTATCTTTCTTTACTATTCATATTTAAAGATTTAATTAACACCAGCAAAATATAACAAAATTATAAATTTTGGAAATGTGTTTGATTAAAATTTAAATTTGATTGAAATCTTATCTCGGAATAAGTCAATAAACAACCAAACAATATAGGTACTTAAACGGAATCGAATTTTTTATTAATTTAGATTTTTAGAATATGAATCTGTATATGAAAGCCAGTCGCCATCATGGTACAACTAATCATGAATTAATCAACACCATTGCATTTCATCTTCATCTTCTTCATCTTCTTCTCTATTCTCTCTGAATTGTAGTACTACTACTATAAATTTATTCCTCGGCAAAAATGGCCCGCCGCTTCCGATCCAAGTCCTGCTCTCCCAGCTCACCGCCGCCGCCTCTCTACGAAAGCGACGCGGAGGAAGACGACGACGGCTATTTCGCTGATTTCAACACTGACGACGACGACGACGGCGGATTTTCCGAGAATCCGGCATCCACGCCTTTTTTGAGCCCAGGCGGAAATGGTGAAAATCAGCCGCAGCTTTCTGTGCTGGGGGTGGTGGCGGCGGCGCTGAGGAAGTCTCTCGTCACGTGCTCCGTCGACGCCGACGACGTTGCGTCTGACGTGGATATCGGCTGGCCTACCGACGTACGCCACGTGGCACACGTCACCTTTGACCGATTTGATGGCTTCCTGGGCTTACCACTCGAGTTCCAGCCCGAAATCCCTCCTAAACCCCCCAGCGCCAGGTTCAATCCACTCTTCAGTCTTCCCCTTTCATTTTTCTAAATTGTTGAACTTAATGCCCTAATTTATGGTTAATCCTGATTCACATTAGATAGATTGTGTATTTTCCGGATTTGGGGAAGAAGATTATCTTATCTAAGGAATTAGAGTTTTGAGTTCATAGCTGTTCGAATTGAATTAAATTCAATTGGTTGAGTTTCAATCTGATAAATGTTGTTTTTTTGTTGAGAAAAAGTTGGTTGACAGAATATATGATGATGTTGGACAGTGCTAGTGTATTTGGAGTTTCAGCAGAGTCAATGCAGTGTAGCTTTGATCAAAGAGGAAACAGCATACCAACAATTCTTCTCATGATGCAGAGCATGCTGTATGAACAAGGAGGCCTTCAAGTATGCCCAATTCTAGCCTTTTTATTAGCTAAATGCTCATCATCTGATTAATTATGTGTGTGTGTGTGTGTTAATTTGAAGGCAGAAGGAATTTTCAGAATCAATGCTGAGAATAGTCAAGAAGAGAGTGTTAGGAAGCAGCTGAACAAAGGAGTTGTGCCACATGGAATTGATGTCCACTGCTTATCTGGTTTGATAAAGGTACATTAATTACAGTAAATTAGATGAGTAGATCCATCCATGTATTGAGATGTATAAATATTATCAGGCTTGGTTTAGAGAACTTCCTTCAGGAGTGCTTGACTGTTTGAAAGCAGAAGATGTGATGCATTGCAACACAGAGGAAGAGTGCAGCGAGCTCGTAAAGCAGCTTCCTCCTACTGAAGGCGCCCTGCTCGACTGGGCCATCAATCTGATGGCCGACGTGGTGCAGCACCACCAACGTAACAAGATGAACGCAAGGAACATTGCTATGGTTTTTGCACCAAACATGACTCAGATGGCTGATCCTCTGACTGCACTCGTCCACGCTGTCCAAGTCATGAACTTTCTCAAGACCCTCATAGAGAAAACACTTGCTGAGAGACAAGAATGTGATCAGCAGCGTGCTGCTGCAGTTGTTGTTGATGAATCTCGCAGATGCAGTAATGCAGTTGCGAGTAGTAGTACTGAGGCGGCCACCACCACGCGCAAAAGGAGAACCTTAGGGCATGGTTTCAAAGATGAATACGAAGCAGACGACGGAATTCTCCATCGCCTTAGTCTGCGGAGAGGCATGCAAAAGCTATATCGCCATCCAGTGTTCCACTTGACCAGGACACAACCTAAGAAGCTATATAATTCTAGTTAATCTTGTTTTCATGCTTTAACTAGCTAGTTTTTCTTCTTCCACATAACTAGACAGGCTTTAGACAGCTTGGTTTGGAGCTATGATTCTTAGTTGTTTGGCTTGCACTTGGAAATTAGGATTTTCTATTTGTCTAAGTCTATTGTTCCATTTTTATCTTATTTATTCTAACAAGACACAAACAATTCGATCTTTATTTTTTTTATTTATTAAAAAAGATTAATATTGTTCGCCATTTATTTCTTGGCCATGGTGACTTGAGTGACTGACTTACTGGTTTGAGGAAAATATCTTACTACCAAGTACTCCCAAGTAGCATCGGCCAAACATTTCAATCTAAATATATAATTTCTAGTTCATCTCCTTTTATCACTATCTCAATTCTTTCCCAGTTAACATTTTAATAAATCCATTCTCCTCAAACTTCAATCTATCATAATTTAACCTCTCTCTATTTTCTACAAACTTCGACGTCCATATTTCATAAATTTGATTTGGGAGTATCTGATTTGAATTTAGTGTTTTATTAAGACGTTTGGTATAATAGGGTTTAGTTAATAATATTGCATTATTTTCTACTCTGATTAACTTGAAATTTATGTTATTTTATTTTTGTGTATGGGCTTTGTTACCTCTACCTATTTTAGGTTAAAGATTATGATAAAGTTTTTTTTTTTTTTTTAATTTGAAAAAACAAATCCAATTTATTCTCTAATTAATTCAACTATCATTATGAAAGTCATTTATGTACTTAATATAGTACGATTTTAAAATACCACATTTTCCCATAAATATTAGCAGTATATATCTTCTCAGACTATTAAAAAGTCTTTCGTATTTAGAGTTCTTGTAGTAGGAGTATTATTTTCACATTCCATTCTTATTCCATTAAATATTGAATGATATTTAATGATAAATTAAATCATACTCCGCGTCGGTTCATTAATAATATTAATGAATGAATAAGACTAAATGTAATTACTTGAGGGGTGCAAATATTAGTAACGATATATTTTCCTGAAATGGCTACTTTAATAATTACTATACAATTTGAGTATTTAATAAAAATTGATTTTTTTTCTATGCATGCTGTTCCAAATTCTAATAGCAAAATTTATTACTCGACATTTTCTAGAACGAACACTGAAATTTAATCCAAATATTGTCTGCTACAAGTAGATTAGTAATTTTGGTTTGACCACGTGCATTTTGAATACAAACGCGGAATCCAAGTAATCCTACTCGACCAGATTTGTGAATTAAGACCAAAAGTCATTTAGCGAATGGTGAAATTTGAATCCGTAACTACAATGTCACCATAGCTCTGTGCTGCCAATTAGGCTACAACTTATTGGTTAGTAGTATTATTAGCATCAACCTACCTCTTATATATCGATCCTTGCAAAAAAATTTGAGAAGCTCGTGACGACGAGATGCACAACGTAGCTAAGGAACTGTGGCAAGATACTTCAATATTTTACGAAACTAAATAAACTAAATTAGAGTGAACTTCAAAATTGGTCCCTGGAATATGGTTTATCTCGAAAATGGTTCCTGGACTTTAAAAATATCACCAGTAGTCCCTGGACTAATGGTTAATATAAAAAACGGTCCTTTTGCACTATTAGGCGAAAATGCCCTTTTGAGGGGTTTGTGGGGTTTGGGCAATTTGGTCTTTTTACACTTTTAACATTTTAAATATGATATTATTTCAGTTATGTACTAAATCTGATATTATTTCAAAATTATCATTCTTCTTCCTTTTGCCATCCTTCACTTTGTTTCTTTATTTCAATATTAGATTTAATTTATAAAATTAAATTTTAAATTTTAATTTTTAAATATCAATAATTTTTTTTAATTAAAACTATTAATTCCTGGACACTATAAATATTGATTAAAATTATTAATTTTTGTTATTTAATATAATATTCAGTGAAGAAGTACAAAAAAATTATATTAATCATGATGGAAAAATAAGAGCTATTCTATTTAGCCTTCGTTCAGTTGTTATAATTGCTTGTGATTGAATATTATGAAGTTAACTAAAAATTTTATATAGGAGTATTTTTGTTGAAATTTTCTAGTCATTTTGATTGTTTTCAAATTAATAAACGAAAAGTATATTAGTCTTACATTAGATGCATATTTATTTAAGAATAAATCATGTTATATGATCTATTTATGATTAAAGCTATTAAATATTGATTAAAACTAAGGCGTTGTCATATCTTATTGATTAAATATTAGACACTATCAAATATTGATTATGACTATTAATTTTTGTTATTTATTAATTTTTATAATTAAAAAAATTTATTGATATTTAAAAACTGAAATTTAAAATTTAATTTTGTAAAATTAAATCTAATATTGAAATAAAAAAACAAAGTGAAGGATAACAAAGAGAAGAAGAATGATAATTTTGAAATAATATCAGATTTAGTACATAACTGAAATAATATCAGATTTAAAATGTTAAAAGTGTAAAAAGACTAAATAGCCCAAACCCCCGAAAACCCCTTAAAAGGGCATTTTCGTCTCGAAACAGTGAAAAATGATCGTTTTTTATATTAGCCCTTAATCCAGTGACTACTGGTGATATTTGTAAAGTTCATGGACCATTTTCGAGATAAACTCATAATCCAGAGACTATTTTCGAAGTTCACTCTCTAAATTAAAATAAGCTGGATATTTTTGCATGCATTACTCTCGGACATCTTTATCTTGATAATTTTTGCATGAGCCAACAATTATCATGTCATTGGTTGTCATAAGTCGATCGACGGCCAACTTGTATTGAGTCGCTGACACACTTAAAATAGAAATAAGGAACTTAAGTCCCTCACAATTTTTCTCTAATTCAAAATAAGTGGAAATTATGAAAAAAAATATCTTCAATACTTATCGATTTAATATAATGTATAGAATAAATTAGCGGAGTCCCTGTCAATTTTTTTTTTGTATTGCTATATTTCATTAAAAGATAAATCGAATAAAGAAATGATTCTTATGAATATTTACGGTTTCAAATTTTTTGTCTGAATAACAATTCAATTTATCAAGAAATGAGCATTATCACAAATCTTTTTCTGCCAAATACTAATGATTTATTTTATTATTATGAAACAATATTTTTCACCCACACAAATTTATTATGACACCCTCTTATAAAGAAATGATTCTTATAAGTATTTGCGGTTTCGATATTTTGTCTGAATAACGATTCAAATTGTCAAGAAATAGCGTGCGAGGGAGCATTATCACAAACCATTTTTCCCAAATAATGATTTCTTTATTATTATGTTACATTTATGATTTATCACCCACACAAATCTAAATAATATACTCCATCCTTCTATTCCTTAAAAAAAAAAAAGTAATCCTTCTATTTCATGTGTTTTAATTTTCTGATCCGTCCCTTATTAATTACTTCCTCCGTTCCTTCATAGTTGAGTTATTTTTCCATTTCGGGAAGTTCCCTCATAGTCGAGTCATTTCCATATATAGTAACTTATTACTCTCTCTTACTTTATTCTCTCTACTTTATTCACTTTTTACTTTATTCTCTACATTTTTCTCTTTCTTACTTTTTTATCTATTTATTTAACACACTCAATATTCATTTCTTAAACTCCGTATCGAAAAGTTCCGCCTTAACTATGAGGGAACAGAGGGAGTACTACTTTTTTTTTTTTTTGCTAATTATGATAATGAATCTCATATTTTATTAATTCATTTTTCCTATTTTATTACTACTATAATACTTACTACAGTAACATATAGAATTATGATCTATATATTACTAATTTTTTCAATATACTTTTTTTTTTTTCCCTTATAGAAATGAGGTTTAAGTTTACATGACCGTGCATCTTTTCTGTCTCTGTCTGTTTACTTGGTGGAGTCAATTTAAACGCCAGTTACACGGAAATTACAATCAGAATCAGCTCATCGTTCCAATTCTATATCTCTGCAAATTCATATTGTAATTTACTCCGAAATCATATTCAAAGGTTTCATTACCATTTTTCCTTTAAAATTAAAACAACTGATCAGAAAAAAAAACTCATTGGGCTCATAGAAAATGAAATCCACCTACTATTGTGGTCCAATCCCAGCCCACATAAATTGGAAAAAATAAAAAAGAAAAGAGAGAGGTGGTGGAGAGAGAAGAAGAAGCGAAGAACACTAGCTAGACATTGAGCAATCCAGCTTCGAGGCGGAGAGGTACAACAGGCGTGGTTGACGGGGTCGTATCATATCCGATCATGATGATCATAGGTGAGAATCATTGATCAACGCAATAAGTGAGAAATTTATTAGCATATGATTCTTGGCATCAATACAGAATCCAGTGCTCGCCGTCAATCCTGATCTGAAATCCATGAACCCTGGCAAAAATATGAACCGCAGTCCGCACCCCAACCCACGCGTAGTCATGCCCGAACAGCACCCCTCCCGGCTTCAGCACTTTAAAGGCGTTGTTAATATCCACCCACGCGGAGTGGAAATCATGCGCTGCATCCACCTCCACCAGATCCCCGTACACCCCCCAATCGCACAGCCCCCCCAGCGCCGTCCCCGCCGAGAACGGCAGCATGATGATGCTCTCCGTCGCGTTCGCCCTCACCACATTCTGCATAAACTGATACATGAGCAGCGAGTCCCCGTTCACCATCTTCAAGCTCTTCTCCTCGTCGTAGTACCCCGGCCACCCCCGGAAGTCGTCGATGCACACAATCTGCGTGTCCAGCCCTAGCTTCCTGGTGAGCCCGATCATGTGCGTCGCGGAGGCGCCGAGGAAGGTGCCGACCTCGATGATGGTGCGAGGGCGAACCTGCTCGATCAGGTGCTCGAACACCGGCATCTGCGAGCCCCACCCCTTGTTCCAGTCCTGCCACAGGAGCGGGCGGGCGTGCGCGGGCGGGAAGGCCTCCCAGGGGGAGGTGTTGTTGAACACGCGGGAGATGATGGTGCGGCGGACGTCGGAGGAGGGGACGGGGGCGGCGCACTGCTTGGGGAAGCTGTTGTGCTCGTACACGTCGCTCGCGGTCTGGGAGAGGAGGGGGTGGGAGTGGGAGAGGTAGCCGAGGACGAAGGCGAGGATGAGGAGGATGATGTATGCCCGGGGCCTGGACACCGAAGTCTCCATGCGCTTGATGAATTGGGATTGGCCCTGGCCCTTCCGCCGCGGCGGTAATTGATCGTCTATGTTCATACTCGATCGGGATCTGATTGGGAAGAATGTGATGAGATGACAAGAGATGAATGGAGGAGAAGAGGAGGGGAGCGTGGATATTGGACAGCCTGTTCGATTTATTTCATCCTTCCTTTTTTATTTTATAGACACACAGATCTGTTGACTTCGTCCATCTTATCACCACTCCCTCCCAACACCTTTTTCTTATTCATTCTTTATTCATTAATTCACATTATTACTGTATCATTACTCATCAAATCAATCATTATCTCTTAATCATTTTATTAAAGGGAGATATATCACTACCTTTTTAAACCGAGTCATTGACCGATATTTCTAACCCGGACCAATTCGACTCTTTTTTTAGGCTAAATTAAAATCAATGTAGTCGGTTGATAAAGCCATCGCAGATAGGTTTCTTCTTAATCTATCGAGAGAATCTCTAATTCAGGTTGCTCTAGTAAAAATAATTGTGACATCGCGCAACATTAATTGTTGGTTGCGTGGAGAGAGAATTACATTTATTTTGAAATTTTCATATTTTAAATTTTATGTTCTTTTATTTTTTATGCTAATTGACATTGTTTTGGAACTTTAAATATTTTTTAGTGTGATATGTCATGGCCACGTCACATGTTGATGCCATTGGACGACTATATCAGTTTTAATTTGGTTGAAAGTCAATGTTGGGTGAAATTTGCACATATAACAAAGTTCATTAGTACTATTGTCTCAATATAGTTGAGACATTTATTTTGGGCACGAAATTTAAAAAGTTAATGTTTTAAAGGTTAAATTAAAGAGAGTAAAGAAAAAGAGGAAATAAAATAAGAGAGATGAAAAGAAAATAAAGCAAGAGAGAGAATAAAGTTGTTTACCCAAAATTGATTATGTTTTTGATCAATGCCTCTTTTAATAATTTTATCAATTTAATCCAAAAATTTTGGCGATTGAATCAGCTTTAGAGCATCCGCATCCGTGCTTTTAGCTAAGAGCAGGGAAGTGGGCCCGAACCCACTTTTACTCCTTGTCCTTAGCTAAGAGCACAACACCCACATCCGTGCTCTTAGCTAAGGACAAGCTCAAGGGTCCCACCATTCTATTATTCAATTTAAATACTCCAATTACTAAAAACATTTCTACATTATAAAAATACATTAAAAAATAAAAATTACATAATTAAAATCCTAAAAAATAAAAATTACATAATTAAAATACTAAAAAATAAAAATACATAATTAAAATCCTAGAAAATAAAATAATACATAATTCAAATCCTACAAATTAAAAATTACAAACGTGGAAGACTATTCCTCTAACCCCAATTGCCTCTTGAGACCCCGGATCATTTGCTCATGTGTTGCAAGTTGATCCGGAGTCATCCGAGACGTATCGTTCATATAGAGTTGACTCAAGATGGCCCACAACGTGTTGTTCGGGGGTGGAGGAGGCACAAAGGGAGCGGGGGCGGCGGCGGCGGGGGCGGATGGAGTCGAGGCGCGGCGGCGGGTGGTCGTCGCCTTCTTCTTTCCGACCGGCCGGCGGGAACTGCTCGGGCCAGCGTCGGGGCTACCCAAGTTAGCTCCGGCAAGCTGGGTAGCCACATCATCGGAGGCGCCGTCGGATAGGGCTACCGACCTGGACCGTTTGCTGGAGGAGCTGGATGAGGATGCTACTATGCCGCCCCTATACTTCGGATGTAGGCGCCCCTCCTGCCAACAATCGAGGTACTTGAACGGTTTGAACTCCTCCCGTTGGTAGGTCGCCAAGGCGGCAGTGATGATGTCGAGCTCGTTCGTGCCGCTCCCCGCCGACCGCTCTTCCTGGAGGTAAATCCCCTGGAACTTCCCGATTGCCTCGTTGCATCTGTAGACGCAATTGCGAACCATACTATCATTGCGATAGATGGTTCCCACCGGCCGGGTTTCATTGTAGAGGCGAGTGATGCGCCACCAATAAGTTTCCCCGGTTTGGTTCGTGCCGACGTCCGGATCTTCGGAGACTGCCAAGTAGGCTTTGAACATCGCCATCATCTCACCCGGAGTGTACGGGGTGCGGGTGCCACGAACAGGAGGAGTAGGAACAGAAGTAGGAGTAGGAGTAGAGCTGCTGCTCCCTCCCGATCCGGGTTCGGGGTGCCCACCCGAATCCGGGGCGTTTAGGTCGTGCACCGGGTAAGGACGGTAGCCACCCGGAGCTTGCGAACCTTGGATTTGAGGAGGGGCCGTAAATTGGGTTTCCGGACTATATCCGGCCTCGGAGTCGAACCAATCGTGGTTCCAACCGCGATTGCCGGAGGGGTGATCGTCGGAGCCGGACATTGTGTAGTGTGGTGGGAATTTAGATGAGAGAGTATGAGGAAAAAGATGAGAGAATGTAGATGATGATAGAATAGATAATAGATGAGAATGTGATTTTTTTTGTGTTGGAGTGGGGGTATTTATAGATGAAAATGTGAATTTTGGGGGAAAAAATTGAAAAATAAATTAAAAGTGGGTAGAAAACGGATATAATTTTTTGGAAAGTGGGAAAATATTTTTTTTTATTTAAAAACATTTTTTAAAATAAATTTTGAATTTTAAAAAAATAAAATAAATAAATAAACGAAATTGCCAACTGCTATGCCGTTGGCCAATCGGCGTGCCACGTAGGGCTGCTCAGCGGCACGGACGTGCTCTTAGCTAAGAGCAGCGCCGTGCCGCTGGCACGGACGGACGAGCTCCATCGGCGGGCGGACGAGCTCTGTCCAGCGGCACGGACGGACGGACGAGCTTCCTCCAACCGCTGCGGATGCTCTTAACATAGTTATTTTATAAATGTCAATCTTTTATAGTATTTTTCTTTATCATTTTCAGATAATTATTTATAAAAATAAAAATTAATAGTTGTATAAGTATAACTTTCTTTACACACGCACGTTATGCCATCATGATTTCATAGTTGGAGCGAAATTCTGACAATAAAATTTGATGCGAGTTAAAATAATGGTGATATAATTGAGAGTACATTTTTAAAGATAAATATACAAATAATAAATTTTAAAATTAAATTGAATCTTATTAAACTACTTGTTAATGTCATTGATCAATTAACCCTATTATATATTAATTCTTTATCTTATTAGGAGGAATCAATTACTCCTTAATATGATTTCTTACCACATCGCTTTCTCCAACTTGGAAAATAATAGTGATTATATTCCAAACATTTTAATTTATTGCCACTATTGTAAGGAAGTTTCCGAAAATTATTGTTTAATGTTGATTGGCGGAAGTGTGAGGGAAAAATATCTAATAAAGACTTTCCGCAATAATATCAACTTGACTTCGGAAGTTTTCATTTATATAAAACCCAAAATCCGAACTTATGGATTGTGTGTCGTGCCTTGAATTGGAAATAAAATAATATTCATTTCGCACTCTTTTTTTCTTCTTAAAATCAAGCGGCCCACCTTCACTAATCAAGTGATACAAATACACAATTGTCCTCGTACTTCATAAATTAGATACCACAACCTATAATTAGCAAAAATACTAGGAAAATGAATTATTAAGAGATCACATTCAGTGTTTCTTCTATCTACTACTCCATTTTAGTAAAATTGATATGAGTTTTTGGCTTTTTAAACCAAAACTTTTTCTTGAATTCTGGTTTTTCCCATGAATTATAAGATTTGTTTTTAAAACCACGAACTTTCATTTCGTTAGGATTTTCCCAGCCGACGGGTATCCCGTACCCGACATTGCGAGTACCCGTACCCGACCCGAAATCCTAATAAAAAATATGAAAATCATAATAATAACCGTCAATGTTCCCTAATTTACTTTATTAATATCGATGGTAAACGTTGAATAGATTGGGAATAAAAGTAAGGGGACACTCTATAGCTAATTCTGATGAATTTTCAATTGTATGTTCGTTGGAATATAAAAATGTTTTAAATGAACTCTTAGATTATATAAAGTACTCCCACTGTTCCGCCTTTATAGAGGCATTTCATTTTCTTCACCCATTTTAGAAATATAATAATATAAATACTCTTTTCTACATTATTATCTCTCTTACTTTATTTTTTCTCCATTCTAACTATTTATTTTTAATTTTTCAAAATGAGTGCGTATATGACTATTATTATTTAACTATTTACTTTTTTTCTCCACTTTAACTATTTGAAACACCTTTATTTATATGGAACGGAGGGAGTATTAAAAGATGGAATATGACTAATACTAATAATAACGGGTATTATCGGGACTAACGGGTATACCCGCGCGGGTAGTGGGTATACCCGCTACCCGCAAAATTCTAAAATACACTACCCGATCCCATCCCGTTTCCCGTTATCGTCGGATAGCGGGTACCCAATACCCGGCGGGTAGCGGGTCGAGATGGAAATTACCCATTACCCGCTACCCATTTTGCCACCCCTAGATTAAAATTGACATGTAGACAACCCGGGTTTCGTCGTTGACCCGCCGGGGGAAAATCCTAACGAAATGAAAGTTCGTGATTTTAAAAACAAATCTCATAGTTCATGGGAAAAACCGGAATTCGGGGAAAGGTTTTGGTTTAAAAAGCCAAAAACCCAATTGATATTGTACGTATAAATTCAAGAGATATTGGTTTTAAAAACTATAAAATTTTGGAAAATTTTGATACTCCATTTTTCACGATTTTAAAAGTGGTCTTAAATATCATAAACTTTAAAATTAATATTAATTTTCCATAGGGGATCGTTCTTCATGTATTACATAGACTAAGCCATATAGAATTCACAATTTACCATGTAGGATTTTACACCCAAAAAAAATAATCTATTTGCATTGGATTGATAAAATTGCACAATTCTAAAATTTTGTAGAGTACTAATTAAGTAAGATCATTTTCAAACTTGGTAGAAAATATTAGAATTCTCCAAAAACTTTGAGGAATTAAATTGCACTTTAAACTGTGGATCATTGTTCAATCATTCATATCATATATACAAATTAAAAAAAAAAGGCACCTAACATTCTCAGTCCAAGATTAACGTATTTGGCATACACACAGAATTTTGGATGTGGTGATAGAGATTTTTTATTGGATAACATGTGTAAATAGTTTATATTATCGATCTATATTCCCAAGGCTCCTTTGAACATGTCGAAAAGGCCGACTTTGATTTGTTTTTTATATGGGAAATATCTACTAATGCTATACAAATTACAACCACCCAAAAACTCTATCCAATTTTCTATGAAATGCAGTACTAGATTATTATTATTATTATTATTATCTACAAATACTACAAGAACAACCAACCAAAAACTATATCCAGTTTTCTAGTAGTACTTAATTAGTTTAAATCCAATTGTGGTTTATCTTGTCATTGTTTCTGACAAAAATCATGTGGATGGTGGTGCGATGTATGCAATGCTATTTCTGACTTGATTAAACTAATACAAACCTGAGAGTTAAATATTAATATGTCCGGCCAAACTTCACCAGATGGCATCGCTCCAATCACCATTTATTTTTCCTTTTTAGAGAAATATCTAAAATTTTTACACTCTTAATTATATTATCATACTCCACTATATTGAACGACAATATTATGATGATAATCGTAATGTTAGCATACTAAGATAATATGAGATGTCACGTGAAGTCGAACTTGAATGCCCCTTCACAAAATACGGAGTACATAATTTCTTTCCAGATTCATTTTTTCATAGTAATATATTTTTAATAGTGTACTAATAAATAACACTACCTCTAGGGGAGATTCGTTTGATGGTGGCTATTTTTGATAAGCAGAAGAAATATTCTTGTTTTTACTAAAGATTATGTATTCTAGATAATTCGAGATTGAATTAGTCTGAAATTAAATTTACACATCATGTGATTGTCAAATTCAAGTATTGATCCTATTAAAACTCAACATAATCCATCAAATAGAACATCAGCGTGCTATAAATTCGAGAGTTGTATTCGATATAATATAAATCAAAGAAGATAAACATGAGTTATAAGGGGTGCGTTATATTGCTAACTATTTAAGTTGCTAAATTATGTATTGACATTTTAATATCACCGTTTTGATATTTTTAATATATCGCATTGATGAATTAGTAAATTAGCAACTCAACAAAGTTAGTAATTGATCACACTCCTGACTTTGTAATTTATTTGTGTATATGCGAAGTCTTTGTGTGAAGAAAACTGTTTCTCAATCAAATATTTATTGACTGGGTATCTAAAAGTGGGCCGCCAAATTAGTTGCCTAGGTTTAAATTGAAATTGAAATTTGAATTGCTACAACTCCAATATATATGAGGACACGACAAAGTTGTACTGTACATCAATAATTTTGAAAGCCTGATATTTATTCATCATAGTTTCTGATGTGAGCATGCATGTATGGAAATAGATATTATAGTGGACGAAATCAAAATTCGGCATTGGAAATGAATTTATTCTTTTTTCTCCTCTTCTTTATTTACATTATTTATGAATAGTGTTCTTTTCTGTTAACATGTAATTCATCTATCCTTGATTGACTCTGTTTTGATTTAACTTGCCTTAATTTCATTTTTTTTTTCCCAAAAAAGGGTATAAACCATAATGCAGTTAATAAAGGTATGATTCTTTATTATGAAAAGTTCTAAAGGAGGAGTCTCTAAAAAGAAAGAAAGGATGGAGTACAAAATTTTCACTTACTACATTCCCAAATTGTGACCTGAATTATAATAAATAAAATAATAGAATTAATGCATTGACTAAATTTTGCGTGCATTTTCATATATTTAGAGATATTAGTAATATTTATGAGCATACCTTGTGAATTTGAGTTAATGCATCACCTCAATTTTGCGTGCATTTTCATATGATTAGTGATATACTATTAGATTGAAATAAAATCAATATATACCATTGATTTATAAGAAAAATAGAGAATCGAATAAGCTTACAAACTTTAAAATGATGGGGAATAAACTATCAATGCACTAATATTGGAATGATTTATTTTAATATATAGACATAAATTGAGTATTTTTTTATATAAAGTCAAAGAAAAGCGCTTTTCTCCTCTCTGAAATTGGAAATTCGATAAAAATAAAAATAAATAGATTAAAATATAAATTTTCGGAAATTATAAAAAATTGATAAAATTACCGTGCTGATTATGATTAATTTATCACTGCTTGAGCAGAAATACCGAACCTTCTTCTCCTTGATTTTGTGTGCGTGGATAACTTGTAACTCTGGGTTCTTCATATATGCTGAAACGGCTAGCTGGATCAGGATCTGGAGCGCGTAAGGGGCGAAGATCGAGCCGTTTAGCGATGGATCTGAATCCGTTCAGGCTGTGCTCGGGGCTCAAGTTCCTCGGCTACTTCATGGTGGTGCTTGTTTTGGCTTTAATTGCAGTCTCCTACTACGCTGTCGTCATCCTCACCTTAGGCCCTCACCTCCTCCATGGCGCCTTCACTTCACTATTCTCTATCCTTCTCGTCGCCATCTTTCATGTCCTGGTACTATTCTTTTTTTCCCCCTTTTACTCGGAGCGATTGTTTCTGATTAGACTGATTTTTTCACCGCTAGCTTGTATTGTTGGCTTGGAGCTATTTGATGGCTGTGTTTCGCGATCCTGGTGCTGTGCCTCCGAATTGGAAATTGTTGCCACAGCAGGACGCCGCTGAGACTTCATCTTCAGTGGAATTGAATGCAACAGCTGCTCCGCAATTTTGCAATCGTTGCCAGAACGGGAAGCCCCCACGCTGCCATCACTGCTCTGTTTGTAAGCTCTTCCCTAAACCCTAAAAGTTAATAGTATCTCGCTGCCTATTTTGCTCGATCTGTTAATTGACTGTGTTGACTAAAATTAGAATCTGAATGCCTTTATTTGTATGGCGTATTTGTCTTGATTTCGTTGATTACCTTCTAATCCCGGTTGTCCTACCATACTTCAAGCTTGTTGCTATGGTGCCTGCTTCACCAATGGGATTACTTTCACATGATATGTAATTACAGTTTGCACACTCCATGAGTTTTGCAGCATGTCGTTATAGTCATTATTTGGCCCTATAGATGCTTGACTTTGAAGGTGTTTGTATTTGCTAAACCATTAGCATATTTGTGCTAGGTGAACGTTGTGTTCTTAAGATGGATCACCACTGCATATGGGTTGTAAACTGTGTTGGGGCTCGCAACTACAAATTCTTCCTCCTATTTCTGGTGAGAGTAAATTAAACTCTGAACCTTTTTACTGGGAGCTATTGTCATAATGTATGTGTATGTTTATATATGTGTAGTTGTTGTAATGTTATGAGGTGTATAAGTCTTTTTGAAGTTTAAGTTTAAAAAGTACAGTAATTGACTAATTCTATCTTGGGCTCTTAAATTGCAATCTTAACTCTTTCATTACAATGGCATAGTGCTTTATGTGTGACAACTATAACATAGATTTATTTATGGGTCTATCTCTTTCAAACCTTTTTTTTATCCATTTGCAAGCTATATCTTCTTTTGCATCTAATATCACCTGTCTATTGTTAGACTTTAGTATGTCGCAATACCTGAGAGAGATCTTGGTGATTGAAATTTCTGTATGACCTCAAATTGTTGCAGTACCTGAAGATAATATTAGTGTATCTTTCTATTTGTCTCATTGTCCTATATAATGATTCACAGTTATACACTTTTTTGGAAACGATGCTGGATACTTTTGTACTTCTTCCTGGTTTCATAAGTTTTTTCAGACAAGCTGAGCATCATTCCAGCTCGCCAGGCGAATTAGCTATCAACTTTTTGGCCTTTGGTAAATTCCCTTGCATTTTTTATCATTGCATCTCCACTTCCATTCTATTGCTTCATTCTCATCATCCCTCTATATTTCTTACAGATTCCATCCCTTAATGCAGTTCTTAATCTAGCTTTTGTGCTGAGCCTTCTCTGTTTCGTTGTTATGCATATATCCCTGCTCTTGAGCAACACAACCTCAGTGGAGGTAAACAAAATCCTTTGACATCATCTACACTATATCTTAGTATTTGCTGATTATTAAAGAAATACAAAATCATATAATAACTTGTGTCAGATTACATCAGAACTGCATTGTTTTGATTTTCAAAATACCATACTTCATTATGTAGTAATGTACCAAGTCTGCATCTCAGTTGGACTATCCTGTTAATTGTCGGTTTTGGTTTCAGGTTCATGAGAAGAAAAAAGGTGTGCCATGGAAGTATGACTTAGGGTGGAGGAAGAACATTGAGCAGGTAAGTGTTCTTATAGTGCGAATGAAGAATAAGAGATCTGCCCTTGTTTCGATTCCATAGAGTAATGATCTAATAAGAATTGGGTATTGGCACTTAATTATTCTATAGTATCATGAACAAAACTCATGTTTGTGTAAAACAAGTCCTATTTCTCTGTGCCTAATTGAGTCTTGTTCAGAAGTGGGTGATCTTGTATGATTTGTCAATGCAGGTTTTTGGCACTAGAAAGGTTTTATGGCTGGTTCCAGTATTCTCGAAAGAAGACTTGGAGAGGGTGCCTGCACTTCAGGGTCTAGATTATCCAACCCGCCCGGATATTATTAACGTATAAGGTATGAGGCTGAGCTACACCTATCTGCCCACTGATTGATATGTACTCCAGTACATGTTTCCAATCTCTACTTATCATTGCAGTGTGAGCGAGAGAGTGAACAAAGTATAAGTGGGAAGGGCTGTCAACTGAAAGTTTCTGAAAACCACATGGCAGTCGATGATTTGTGAATTATAAGATAGAAGCAGAAGAACCGGAGTCCTGAAAGTACTAGTATATATATATTCATTAATATCAATCAAGTAGAGATTGAGTAATTATTGTAGATGGAAAATCACATATGATATGGTTAGGATGATAGCTAATCGGAGATGATGAGAGAAACAAACTAAGATAGGCGTGACAAAGAGAATGAGTCCCACAGGCACCATCCACTGTTGACGGTTGGTGGCATGGAAGCACCATTCCTACCAAATCAACATCACACTGCCTGCCACGCTCACTGCCGACCATCTCAAGTATCCAACCCTTCTCTCTTTTAACATCTTCTTTGTATGAATGTTGTCATTAAGAACTCCCTCTCTGCGTTTGAGAAAGATTTATATGATCTGCATATTAATCAGCTCATATTTAATGGGGGAAACTAAAAACCGGTGGTGTAGCTCCTCCTATAAGAGTGCCTTTTCATGAAAGTAGTTGTTAATTGCTTGAAGAAAAACAATGATAAGGGTCTGGTGTATATCTTTCAAGGGCGGATTTTAGTTGAGAAGTGGCTTGTAGGTTGAATATACCTTCTAGTTGGAGTTAGGATGGATATTCATGTAAGGAACTTACAAAGTATGACATCAGATTGCCTAACTTGAGACTTTAGAGTTGTGTTTGAGCACAGCATTAATCACACTTTACACACTTTTGTATCAAAATATTATGCAGCTAATGGTTGCCAAATATGTTTCACACCCTCTGTTTGGCACGCATAATAAGATATTATGTACAGTAAAATGAGGGGAGATGCCATTGATATCTTAGGAGGTCTGTTTGTGTTTGTTGGGAGGTTCATTTTCTCAACTACTATGTACCTATATGTACAGCATATTGTTTTTCTTTCTCCAATTGGAGAGAGAACAATTTATCAATTAAGCAGCTCTTTATCGTCAATTTAACTTACATCAATTGTAATTGGGCTAATCAACAAGTTTGTGCACAGAACAGGTTTCTTGAGGCCCAAAAAGGTCAAAGAAGAAGCTTGAGAATGAGATTGGTACCTATCTGCTTAACAAAATGGCAGTAACAGTCCGCTTGGATCCAACAAAGATACTCCTTTTCACCCAAGTCGTAAAATTAAGGATAAAATACAAAAATGTTTCTTTTTTATGTTTACAATAACAAAATGGATGGTATTTTATTAGTTCAACCTAAACATAAATATAAGATTCAAGTATATTGGATGGTTGGGGGTGAGACGGATCAAACATTATCCGTATCATTATTCAATCATAATTCATAAACGGATTTTTCCCAATATGGAATGAGTCCAACTCTCATATGTAAAACTGAGATTGACATAATTTTCGTACATTGCAGTCAAATAATAGAGAAAGCGGCTAAGCCTATGGGAATGGGCTTCAATGTTAATTAACAAAAGAAACTATATGGGTATGAATTAGGTAATTAGAAAGTAGGTATGTTAATGGTGTTTGATGAATTATAGTACTTCACTATGCAATTCTGGGACGAAGCAAAGACAAATACTACTCCATCATGTTAATTATGAAGTTATTAGAGGTGTCAATTTGATTGTTGTTGGGGTAGCGTCGTGTCTGAGACTGGAACTATCAGTCTCAATTTGAAGTTTTACTGTTCAAAGCAATTGTCGAAGAAGTAAACAATTTTCCAAGAATTTTTACCCCTATAAATTTCTCTTTGAATATAAGAAAAGATTCGTTGACTTAACTGGATATGAATTAATAACATTTTTAAAAGTCTTATGTATTCAATTTCATTCAATAAATTATCTGCACATTACTAGTGTAGTATGGTTCCATACCATATACCTAAAAGTGATTCACGACCCTTTTTTTTTTTTTTCACGAGTTATTAGACTCCCTCCTTTCGTAGTTAAATATCTCATATTTTTTTTGTCCATTATGAAATACTTATCTCATTTCATTTTTATTAATTTTGATATATCTTTATCTCAAAGAAATTTTGTACTAGTAAAATTTAGAACCGGAAGAACAGTTGAACATATAAGGAAAGAATAAAGCAATAGTAGTTCTCCATTTATTAACGAAAAAAAATTAACTTGGAGCAAATTTTGAAGTCTATAACGGTTAGTAGTCATAAATTACAAACATGATCATGTGGCAGCTTTAATACATACTACATATATAGAAATTAATAATTTGAACATGGAAAAAATAAAAAGAATAATGTTGTCTATTTTTAAAATTTATGAAGTCATGGATGGATGTTGGAAGTTGGGCAGCTTAAATGCCAAATGTAGAACCATTGATACTAATAAGATAATTAAGACGGTAGCATACATCTATCAAACCTACATAATTTGCATTAAACGCGACAATATAATTTCCCAATAATTTATTAATTTAAGTAATCGAAATTTAATTTGTATTTTGATTTAAAAAATATTGCCAAGCAAATTATGATGTCCTTTTCGGCATCTCAACGTAAAACATTTGGCTATGTTATTATCGGAAAATACCCCCAAACCCCAACTATTATATATTGAATGATTGAAATAATTAGATATGCGTACGAATATTTATTGAGGTTAATCAAGTCACATTTATTTAGTTTTGGACAGCCAACTGTTTTCCCCCTTCTTTATTAGTATTGTTTTATTTCATAAACATACCATTTACACTTGCTTCTAATCGAGGCGACAAGTGGGCTAAAATTCGTTGAATCCGAAAATGAAATGAGATTAATAATCATATACTAATATTCATTACTACTCTCTCCGTCTCAGATAATTCGCCTCATTTTGATCGGACTTGAGTTTTAATAAATGTAATGAAAAGTGGGTTGAAAAAGTAAGTGGGATGTGAGTCCTACTTTTATATACTATTAGTTTTATAATAAAATAAGAGTAAGAATGAGTTAGTAGAATATGACAAATTATTTGAGACGGAGGGAGTATTACATTGAAATAAATTCATTTTTATCAAATGAGAAAAAAAACTACTCCCTATTTTAAGAGATGAATTATGGAGTAGTATCTGTTTTTCTCACGTGGGCAGTGGGTCAAATGACTCAAATATAAATAAGCCCAAATGGAATTACAACGTCACCTATAATATGTTGTATTGGGTAGAGACTCACAAACTAATCCAAAATCCAATCCCACCTGTTTCACCTAGTTGGTAAACTTTCTTCCTCTATACTCTACACACACACACCATTTCTCCCAATCATTCATATCATATAAATCCCTCAACATTTTCTTGCACGTGATCCTTGCTTTATTCTCTCTTTCTCTCTATATTTCTCACCCAACCAAACAAGCTCCATCTCCATGGAAAGCATCGACATGAATGAGGAGAGGCTACTGGCCGAGGTCGACTTCAAGGACTCCTCCTCCGTCGTCATCAAGATCCGCCGCAAGCTGCCCGATTTTCTCCACTCCGTCAAGCTCAAATACGTCAAGCTCGGCTACCACGCCTACTCGTGCAGCCCGGCCTCCGCGGCCCTCCTCCTCCTGGCTGCTGTGGCCGTGTCAAGCCTTTTGTCCGCCAAGACAACACTCCTCCTTGACACGGCCGCCATTTTGCTGGCCGCGGCCGCCCTCGCCTTGCCTCTCGGCATCTACTGGGCCAGGCGTCCGCGGCCAGTCTATCTTGTGGATTTCGCTTGTTACAAGCCCCACGACGAGCGGAAGCTCTCCGTGGAATCATTCTTGAAGATGACGGCAGAGAATGGAGCTTTCGAGGAGGACTCGATCAGCTTCCAAAGCAAGATCGCCCATCGCTCTGGGCTGGGGGACGAGACATATTTACCCAGGGGGATCACGTCTCGTCCCCCTAACCTGTCTATGGCGGAGGCCAGACAGGAGGCGGAGAGCGTCATGTATGGCGCTCTCGACGCCCTTTTCAACAGCACTGGGATCGATCCCAGTGCTGTTGGTATATTGATTGTGAACTGTAGCTTGTTCAACCCAACCCCTTCACTCTCCTCCATGATAATCAACCATTACACGATGAGGACAGACATCAAGAGCTTCAACCTCGGGGGGATGGGCTGCAGCGCGGGGCTGATATCGGTCGACCTCGCGAAGCACCTTCTCGAGGCTAACCCGGACACCTACGCCGTTGTGGTGAGCACCGAGAACATCACCCTCAACTGGTACTTCGGCAACGACCGCTCCATGCTGCTCTGCAACTGCATCTTCCGGATGGGGGGCGCGGCCGTGCTGCTGTCGAACAAGGCCCGGGACAGGCGGCGGTCCAAGTACGAGCTCGTCCACACGGTGCGGACGCACAAGGGGGCCGACGAAAAGAGCTACAACTGCGCGTACCAGAGGGAGGACGAGGGGGGCACGAAGGTGGGGGTGTCGCTGGCGCGGGAGCTGATGGCTGTGGCCGGGGACGCGCTGAAGACGAACATCACGACGCTGGGGCCGCTGGTGCTGCCGCTGTCCGAGCAGCTGGCGTTTCTGGTGAGGCTGGTGAAGAGGAAGGTGGCGGGGGCGAGGGTGAGGCCTTACATACCGGACTTCAAGAAGGCGTTCGAGCACGTGTGCATCCACGCGGGCGGGAGGGCGGTGCTCGACGCGATCGAGAAGAACCTGCAGTTGACGGAGTGGCACATGGAGCCGTCCAGGATGACGCTGCATAGGTTCGGGAACACGTCCAGCAGCTCCCTCTGGTATGAACTCGCATACACGGAGGCTAAAGGCCGTGTTTCGAGAGGGAATCGGGTGTGGCAGATCGCCTTCGGCTCAGGGTTCAAGTGCAACAGCGCTGTCTGGAGAGCTCTGAGGGAAATCCCACCCCAACAATGCACCACTAATCCATGGTTCGATTGTATCCATAAGTACCCTCTCCACATTCCAACTTCAACTGCATGATCATTAATTTGACGCAGAGATTATATTTACCAAACAATGCATCTCTTTTAAATTGGTTTTCTGCAATATATATGACTTATTGTATATAGCAAACCATAATGCAACATAAATTATAATTTCAACTTGATCTCTCCTAAGTTTGAGGATATAATGAACAATCAAACACTAAGAAATATCAGTCGAGTGTTGATGTTTCTTATGATAAGGATAGAAGAAAAGTAGGAGCATATCTATATAATGAACAACCTAATCTACCTAATCATTTACTTTTCAAACCTATATCTCTCTCTCCTCAAGGATATAAATGATTTTAATGTGTTAGTATTGCCAAAGAAATTATATGTTTTTCCAATTTTCAGTCGAATGGTCAACCAACACCACACCAAAAGGGCAAACTTTTTATATGAACTCAGCAGCAATCTTTTTCCCAATCAACAAACGAACAACTTAATTTCCATCTACTACCAACATTGAAGTAGCCCAGGGTTATAATTTATAATCATCTAGCTTATCCAAATACATAATCATCTAATAAGGCCTGTATCGTCTACCACGGTTACTTTCATCACCGCCATCACCTCCTCCCCGCGCATGTGCTCCGCCACCACCTCCACTACTCCTATCGTTTCTGCGTGGTCTCACAGGCTGAGGAATCTGCACACCGGGCTGCTGTCTGCAATATACATAAATTTGTCACGACAATACTCAGGGTTTCTTCATTCTCCTACTTCGTACGCCGTATATAAGGCAACTTACAGGACATAGCCAATTCGACCATCGGGTAAAACCATTGGCACCATCTGCATTCCTGATGGCATTGGTCCCCTTCCATAAATCATAGGCTGCTGCTAGAAAATGTTCCGGTATGTTAGAATACACAATCAAATGAATGAATAGAAACTGAACAAAAAAAAAGAGAACAACAACTACCTGTTGAAAACCAGCAGCTCCGCCATATCCAGTAGCTATAGACGCATAAGGATTTACGGGTATACCGCCATATCCTGGATGAGGAATATAGTTTGGAACTTGAGCGTTGTGGGGATTGGCTGCATCAAACTTCCTCTCAGCCTGAGGTTTTGCAAGGACAACTTCCAACACCTGGCCTGCAAGTATATATAATGATATCATTCTTCGTGCAAATAGTACAACGAGGAAGATGTGCACCCTTACTGAAAATAAAGAGCAAAGGCATGGCGTTCTTGTTCATCACTATCATAAGTCATAACAATCTTTTTTTACCAAGTATGGCATTAATGCACCTAAATATGACTTCAACATACATTTGCATTTCCCAATTAAATGCATGCCTCATAATTGCATCAGTCATCAAGTGCCATCGACTTTACGCATTTATCCAAATGCTAATAGCATATTGCCATTTGTCCTAGACAAGAAAGAAAAATGTGGGAGCTAACCATTTATCTCATATTTTTCTGTTTCCTTGACAGCTTTAAGGGCACTTGATCTTTCTGCATAGTGTATGAAGCCAAAGTCTCTCTTCCCACCAGCTTTAGCAGGTGGCATAACGACTTTGGTCACTTCCCCATGTTGCTGGAAAATTTCCTTTAATTGTTCGGTGGTTGTATTTTCAGGAATGTTCTTAACATAGAGGGCCTTGACCTACATATACACATCATAAAAGAAAAAAAATAACATCAAAACATGCATTGAGTATATGAACATAAGTATACTGCTCATTAAGTATAAAAACATAAGCATTTCATAAGCCCATATACACAAGAACAGAGAAAGAGTAACTACTATTGGACCAGTGGATGACAAGACAGTGGCAGTGTCACAAGTCTATTTTCATATTCAAGTGCTTGCCACGTGGCATGTTGATAAATGTTGCTCTTGCACCAAAATCAGTTTTTTATGAATAAATGTTACTCACATTTCTAGGAATTAGTCTTGCCGTGACAGATAACAACCAAATGTAATGCATACAACTATGCAAGTTACTCATGATTGGCAAAACTAAGAAACCATTTGCCACAAGGATTATTGTAGAAAATAGATAAATGACAGTAGATTATTGAAAGAAAACATTTCTGCTGTTTTTCCAGTAGTTCCAATTCATAACATCTTGTATATTACTCCACAATGAGAAGATACCAGCACAATTAGAAGCATACATCACCAGAATGTTAAAATCCACAATTTCAAAGCATGAGAGTATTCAAACTACTTCCCAGACATGACACCCAAGAATATCAATATGCAGACATTCATGGTAAGGGAGATTTCAGTTATGAAATCATACCTGAGCAGAAGCAGCAGAATGATCAGGTGTAATCTTCGGGTCAGCCCAAGTTACAGTTGGCGTGTTACCATCCAGCTTGAAGCTTGCAGCAGTCATCTTTTGCCTGGAATAATCAGCACAAGCATTGTTGTAATATTCCACAAAGGCAAAACCTCGATTACGACCAGGGTTCTGAGGATCCTGTAGTAATAAAGTGAATAAGGTCAAAACCGATGTACTACTTTGCTGAGAGACAGCTGAACTCATTAGTAATAAAATAGCCACTAAGCCACATATACCTTTATTAGCTCAATGGTTTCAGCACCAGGACCTGTCGATTCAATTAATTTTTTGAAATCATCTTCACTCCATCCCTTGGGTACATTGCCTATGAACAACCTGTATTTAGTTTCGGAAAATGAGCATCGCAGCGTCCTACCCTGAAGTGAAGAAAGGGTCGATAACAAAGAAATTTATTTTTGTCACAAACAGACAGAATAACAGAAATAGGAAATAGTTAGCACAAGAAAGGCTAAGTGGCTAACATTGTTCCACTAGAAAAGGAAAACAAAAGGAATATTTTCTCAATTACCTTGAATTCCTTGCTATGCAATTCTTCAATTGCCTTTTGTGCCTCATCTTTTGTTCTGAAGGCTACAAAAGCAAAGCCCTTGCTTTCACCAGTATCCCTATTCTTCATTACCCTTATCTGCAAAATAATGAAGCTATGAATAATAAAGAGAAACAGTATGTGCATAAAGATATCTGTTTGGCACAAACAATTTGCAGGTAAAATTTTCCGCCTTATATCCACTAACCTCAACAATTTCACCAAGGGGTTCGCAGAGTTCCCTCAAGTCTTCCCCTGAAACATCTCGAGAAAGTCCTCCAATGAAAACTTCAGAGCCATGAGGTGGGAGATCAAGAAGTTCAGCATGTTTCTCTTTCTCATCTTCACTAATAGATGCTGAGTTCTCTTTATCTTCCATATCCCCAATGCTAATATCATTTTTATCTGTTCCAGGAGATTGCCCTTTCCCACCATCCTCACTTCTAGTATCCTCCTGAGGTTCTTCATCATTTTCTTCACCTTCTCCAGCTCCTTCATCTTCCATGGGTTCTTCATCCTCTTCTTCAGTGTAGTTATCATCATCAAAATCCACACGGTCATCCACTTCAGTATTCTCTGCCATGATTCTCCTAGGTTTCAAGTGTTGTCACACACAATAAACACAATTTGGAGGCCCGGAATCCACCAATCGAATCTGCATGCTTACATTGTTATTATGGCAGAAGGGAAAAGAGAAAACCATCTGCAGATTGACATGGGCTGGCAGGCACTTAACTATGACGAATTTGAAAAACATCATTTCGGGTTCTTTAAAATGTGATATGCTAGGAAGCAGGTCATTTCATGTTTGTGAGTAGTAGTATATGGTAAGTTTTAGGTAACGCGAAGTCATGGGTGTCTAACCATCTATTCAGAGTCCATTGGGTACACATGAAAGTTCTGCTGCCACTAGCCAGATTTCGGAATGTGGGGGGAAAAATGAATGATTCACAGTCAACAATGTGTTTGGTTATTGTTTCAGTTTAGGGATTATTCTCGGAATAGAACCAACACCAGAAACTGGAAATCCATTGGGCTAATTTCCTTTTCAATAACAAGGGGAATGGACTTAAAATCAAGAGCAAACACTCCCACACTAGCTTAAGCCAATAAGGAAACCAAAGATATGTGTTTGCCCCATCCTATATATATGTATTTTTTGTACGCTATGTTATGTATTGATACACTAAGCCAAAAATGCCTTCTTCTTCTTCCCCAGCAAAAAGAAATCGCCTCCCACCCCCCCAAAAAAAAAACCCAAATAATTTAGGTATATCACATAGGCCCTCATTAAATTGAAAATAAAGAGGTCTCAAATCAAAACGCCGACAGCCAGCTCCAAACAGCAAAGAATTTGAACCCAACAAGAATCAAAAGCAAGCGGGTTTCAAGAGGGGGATGCATATGTAAATATAAGAGTCAGCGAATCAAGGGATGGATGTATGTATGTGTATGTGTATGTGTTTATGTTTGTGTATGTATGTGAGAGTAAACAAGTATTGGAAGAAAGCAGGAGGAGATTTGAGCAAGACTTTGCATACCAAAAAAAATCCTTTTGATTTCATTTCCCTTTACCTTTTCTCTCTCTGTGGAGTGAGATCTATCCGATCAAATTGCGAGAGAGATGCCGTCTTCCCTCTTTTATATGCTTCTGACCTAATTTATTGTAATTTCCCTTCTTATCGAGGGATACCTTTGTCTTTTCAATTCTATCTGTTTTAACCGTTTATTTTTCACTTTTTCTATATTCAATAAAAATCATACCGGAAGTGGAAGACGATGACGATGACGATGTTGTTGTTTACTAGAAACTCACAGAAAGTAGAAATTCAAACAAAGTAACGTACTGGTGATGGAGCATTCAAGCGCAGCCGACGAAGAAGATCGTCACCGCCGCACCCTCGACCAAATTCTCTCTTCAAGTTCAACCATTCGAGATCACGCGCATTCCATTCCTCTGGTTGACTCGCATAGCTATAAACACAACTCAGCTACCAATAGTAGTAGAGCTAACTACGTGGCTAGGGTTTTCCCGCAGCCTCGCGTTCACGCCCCACACTTTCTTCCGAGATCGCTTTCTGAAGAAGGAGCTCAACTTGCTATTGGAAATGCCAATTCGTGATGAGGATGCGAGCTGACAAGGATGCTGAATGAACAACGCTAACTAGTGAACCTCATCATGATTCTAATATTGATGCTCTTTTCACTTAAAAATGACAAAATCATCAATTTATTTTCCAATTAAGTATAATTCGTTATAGTTACTCACTGATTCATAGATTAGACCAGATGATATAAACTAATTATATTGCCTACTAAATGGTGTAAATTACAGATGAATAGATCTCATGTGCTTCAATCAACAAGGCGATATTCTCTTTGCAGGATATGGTGATGCTCATTACACTATTTGGGATGTGCAGAGGCCTCAGCACCTAAGGTTATCACTGAACATAGAGCTCCAGTAGTTCAGATGCTATTATGATACTCAAGTTAATCGTCAATTTAATGTGGTTAGTGGTGACAGCAAAGGTGTGGTCAAGTTGATTCCGTTCTCCGTGGTTCCATGCCTCAATAGGATATCTTAAACAAAATCTATGATAAATAGCAATCATTGACGGGGAGACATTTTGTAGCCAATGTAAGCTTTCCAGAGTTGAATTTGCAGAATCTTTTAGATGAAACTACTAGTAGAGTAGTATGTGCTTCAGGTTGGTAATTTCCTCTGGTATGTGTGAATGAAGTTTGGTAATTTCCAGAAAATGCTCTTGTTGAAGTCAGAGTTGAAAGTGCTAGAAAAGTGGAGTCTTGAAAGTGCAGCTGTTGTCTTGGCGTGGTTGGGAGATCAGGTTTTCTTACTGCATCTATTATCACGTGACATAAAAAATACTATCATTCTCACTTGCCTGAACCCTATTTTGCTTTACAGTAGATAACATTGTTTTAATATGTCCAGATGCTGGCCATCCTCACATCGACATCCCACCTCTGTTTCTGTTTGTATGCAAAAATGGAAATTTGATCCACCAGACTAGCTTTTCTGTCGATAACTTTTGAGGGGATGATTATTTGATTTCTCCTCATATATATTTTACTAACTCTTTTGGGAACCCTCTCACAACCGTATTGTTGCATCTCATTTCTGATCTCATAGAAGGAACAAATTGAAGTACTGCGAAAAGCCAGTGACTGGATTGGTGCCTTAAACATGGCGATGGCCAATTACTCACTCGGTCTTGTAGGTATTCCCAAAAACTTGGATGACTTACAAAGAACTATTATGCCTTTTCTTTCGGAGTTACTTCAGGCATATGTTAGTGAAGTACTTAATTATCTTTTGCTTGTTACAACCAAAATACAAATGAGATTAAGGAGCAATACATACGTGTTGGTTGTGTTGCTGTTGAATTTTGGGTGCATATCAGGAGAACTGACATTCTGCTTGAAGCTATCATGAGTAAATTTCATGAGGCTCACCAAAAATTTGATCAGATTTCTTTTTCTTTAAAATTTGGATTCGCGGTTCAGTTTGACAACTTGGATTCAAGTTTGACAAAAATTCAATCCAAAATACAATACTCACCCCCTTATAAAGATTGAACTTGAGTTCAATGTGAATATCAAGGATCGACCTGAATGTCTGGTGGTGGTGATTATTCTCTATAGGATTTCCTCAACAAAAGTATTATCTCATCCTGTTAAGAGAAGACAACCTACGCCATCCAGACACACCAACCAGGATACATAAATTTGCTACTAGAAAACAACTAATGATGCTTATTACTCAGTTTCAAATGAAAAAAGACCAAATAACCTCAATACATCCATTATAATTTGAATTCTTCTCGTTGGAAAAAAAAAAAGAGGACAAAGTAGAAGGAATGATGCGATTGTAAATCAAAAGATCAGCGAGGAACGATAAACAAAAAGTAGGAGGTTACAACTTAAGAGCAGCTATAGCTTCAGGTTTAAAATCAACTCTGAGACCCAATACTCTTCTCACCTCAGCAGGAGTCAGCCTCCAAGTCATGGGCCCTGAGTTTTCTCCCCAGAAATCCAAAATCTCAGACACCTTCTCCAAGTTTAGAATAGTAGCCATCTGCGTTAGCCGCGAAAACTTGTCTCTGACAGTCCTCTGTGTCATACTGGAGAAATGACTTACCAGTGTCCTGGCATCTCTATCAAGCTGAAGACCACCAAGTTGGCTGAATCGTTTTTGCATCATGATCACCTCAAGCCTTTTCACAATGAAGTCAATTACAAGATGCAAAAATGTGTCATAATTTGTGGCTGTCATCAATGGCTGAAGCCATGCCACATTGATCTCAACAGCGTGAAGGAGCCTTTGCACCCATGGATCATTTACTTCATTGTCAGCATACTCTGCTTCAGAAAGCTCATAGCTGATAGTTGCCACGCTATCTAAAACTGGTCGAATTCGAGGAGTCACAGTGGCCACAAGCTGCTCCATTCCAAAATTCAAAGCCTTCTTAAAGCTATTGCTCATTTCTATAAGTTCAGATAAGCAAGATTTTACTCTCTCTCTATCACCTGGTGCGGGGAATACCTAAAGTGACAAACAGGATTTAGTCCGAATTATGAACTAATATAAAGAGTAAGCGAGAAGAAAGCATAAGATAGTCGAGAAAACATCATCCAGCAAGATTGTTGCATTCCAATAGTTAACATCTAGGTTTTGGAAAAAATATCAGGTGGCATTCTTGTAAGAGCATCAATACCATAGAAACTTTAGAAAATTCAAAACTAATCATAGAAATCATACTATATATTTATACTAAACTACTAATTACCAACAACCAATATTTTCCAAGTGAAATAAAGGTTGTGCTTTATAAGATACAAGGTCAACATGGTTATTGAAGATCTGTACGAAAAGCAACATAAACATTGACTACTTGCATCATCTATTTACCAAAAACATGAAGATATTATCATGTTCCTATCATTACCACAACATATAACAAGTTGACCATCAATTAAAGCATTAAGATCGTATTTAGGCAAGTAGAAAATCTCATAGATGCTTAAATAAGATTGAACACAGTAGCATCAAGGTATAGAGTTACATCATCTCCAATTGACTTCAATTCAAGCTAAACACTTAGAATACAAAACCAAGTTCGTACCATCACACAAATTATAATATTAGTGGCAGAGGAAGAAAGCAGAAATGCCACTACTTTAACACATACCTCTAGACATTGCTCTTCAATCTCATGGCGAAGTTTCAAAGCATACTCACTACTGACATCCAAGTTGTTCAAGGTTGTTGCAATCTCTGTTCCAGTCTTCTGCACTCCAACACCACCCAAAAACAGCTTCGCTCCAAGATTAGGCTCCCTCATCTTTTGCTGCAAAGCTTCACTGTATTCATTCCCCAATAAACTCACAGCACTACTGAGCACTGCAATAACTGAGCTTATATTGGAGGTGGAAATTGCCCTACGGCAGCAACTCTGCAGCACATAAAACACATCATCCACCATCGATGTGGTGAGACTGTCAGGCACGGGCTCATCTATCTGGATGGCTTTCCTCACATTCTCCACCATAAAGAACCCCTCCAAAATGACGTAATAGCCGGTAGTGTCCTGAGAAACTTTGCTGAAATTCCCACTCCTAAAAGCCTTGGTGGCTTGGGGCCCTAATTCCGGATCCACCGAGGTCAAGCTCCTTATTTTAGAAACCATATACTCGGTGTAATCCTCTCCCAACTGTGTTAAGGAGAGTATCTCCTCTAGGTATAGCTCAATTTCTCTAGGGTCAGGGCCCTCCGCATGAACAGACAGCAAATTACTCTTGTATGAATTAATCTCAGAGGTCAATTTTGCCAATTTCCGATAATCCATGAATTTTTTCAAGATATTAGAACCCCTTGAATCACATTCTTCTTGAAGCTCGCAAATGGCATAAACAATACCATCCTCGCCACATAAATTCCTCAAAATGTCATCATTTTCCTCAATAGCCAACACAATGTCTTTGAATAAATTTGTCAAACACGGCACGAAACTCACCTGAGTGTTGCTATTCGATTGCTCAATCTGTTCCAATAACTGCTCGAATTCCTCCTTGGATCTGGAAGAAATGACCTTCTTAAGATAACTTACATAGACCTGTAATCCTTCCTCTTCAAGGGCAAGAGGCTTGAATAGCTTGATGAAGCGGAGGATGGTAGGGTGATCGCGCTGATCCACCGCGGCGGAGAGCCTCTTCTTCACAATGCCTTCCAATTGCTTCTTGTAGGAAAGCAGCTGCTGGCGCTGATCCGCGGCGGAGGAGTCCTTGAATTTGGAATCAATCTGGAGGAATGTCTGAATGTAAGAGGCGCCGGATTCGAAATCCTCGGCGAGGAGAGATTTGTGGACGCCGTCGAGGCAATTGGAGCGATCGACGATGGCGTCGATGCGGAGGAGCGTGTCCTGAACGCGCGATTGGGCGAGATCGAGGTGGCGGACCTTGGCGGAGACCTGATCGGCGAGGGAGGAGGTGGAGGAGATGTTGGAGAGCATGTAGGAGGAGTCGCCCTTGACGATCTCCAAAACGTCGGCGGATTTGTGGAGGTTGGAGAGCTGGCGATCCAAATCGGATCGCTGGGAGAGTAAGCTCTCGAGCTCCAGATCTAGGCCGCGCTGGTAGGCGATGCATTCATGGAGGAAACGAGTCATGGCGCCGACATCGGTGAGTTTGCGGACGTGATCCAGTGCCTCCGCCGTCCCAAATTGCAGAGACGAGGAGGAATTTGCCGTCGCGACGTCGCCGTCTGCTTCGCTTCGCGGTGACATCGCCATTAGAGCTCAATTTGCTCCTTACTCCAAAACCCCCTAAATCTAATCAATAATTTTCAATATTGGTTTTCAATTTCCTCCTCAGTCCAAACCCATTTCTACTAGATTTTGTGTGAGATTGATATACAAACATAGGTAATAAGAGTGTTTTTCGTTTCTAAGAAATTCTATCGGATTAAAAAAATTATTTTGTCTTATTTTTATTTTGCATTTTAACAAAAATATCTAATTTTATAATCCTTGCAAAGCCTTCCAATTTTATCTTAATCGAACATTAAAAGCTAAAATTGGACCAAAATGCCCCATATTAATTGCTAGCCTCCTACAAATTTTGGGGGCAATTTGGTCTAACACATTTTTAATGAAACATTTTAACCTTAAATTGAAGTTTTTGATATCTTTGTGCAAGTATTATACTCTCTCCGTTTTTCAAAAATAAAATTTTTTATTTGTAGAAACTTTCTTTGTTATAATATTTCTTTCTTTCTAATAAGGTGAGACTCATTTTCTACTAAAATATTTTTCTTTCTGTCTTTTTTACTTAATCAATTCTGTATTAAAACTTGTGTCATTTTAAAAATGTATATTATTAGAAGACGAGGAAATAATTGATATAGCAAAATGAGTATTTACATGGTGGTATTTACTTTGTCAGAAATGAATCAAGATATATTATTACATTCCAAATTTTTGAGAAAAATAAACTCATACAGACAATGGTAATCGAAAAACTATTTATATTATTATCATTTGCAAGGATAGGTGACTCGTCGAAGATCTTTTAAAATTTCAAATTTTCGGTAATTTAAAATGAGGTCTAAGTTTCAAAAGCAAAAAAATCTTGATTAGAAAACAATTCTATACTAGGTAGTAAATTTTAACTAGCAAACTACTCTCAAGCCTTGAGTCCCATAAAAATTGTCTCATTTTTTCATTTTCGTTCATCCCACAAAATTTGTCCTATTTTATATTTTATTATTTTTTTTAGTGGATCACGTATTTCACTAACTCATTCTTAATCACATTTCATTATAAAATTAATATACAGAAGTAGGATAACTTTTTCAACTCACTTTTCATTGCATTTCTTAAAACCCGTGCCCGATCAAAGTGAGACAATCTTTATAGGATGGAGGGAGTAATCCTTAGTGATCACGGAATAGCAAAATGCTTGGTCTATAAAAGAATCAAGACACAATGTTGGCAATTGAAACTAGAAAAATAACATATAACTGTCCTACATCAGTGTCAAAAGAAAACTAAAACTAGTATATAAACCCCATGGGCCACTCCTCCTATTACCAATTGGTTTTAGGATGGAACCCATGAATTTCTATCATGTAGTAGGTGTTGCAAATTGAAACTAGAAAAATAACATATAACTGTCCCACATCGGTGTCAAAAGAAAACTGAAACTATGAACTACTCTTCCTATCACCAATTGGTTTTAGGATGGAACTCACGAATTTTTATCACACAACCAATGGATTGAAGCACTTCATCCTAACACCAATTGGTTTTAGCATGGAACCCACAAATTTCTATCACATAACCAATGGATTGGAGCACTTGGTCATGAAGCTGTGGTGTTCTTGAGGTCATGGTTCAAAGAGTTTAGACCCCGTTATTTGCTAAGATACTTTCGGCGCTAATCCGCAAATTCGATTGGACATGATTAATTCAATTTCGCCAAGGTAGATTTGGAACCCTATAGTTGACGAAAAAAAAATCAAGACACATTTTTCTATGTTTAATCAAGACATTTTTTTTTTCGATGTTCATATTTTTGATGCACAATACTCGTCACTTTGGTTAAAAACCATTGATTCTGATATTTGTATAGGGACCTGATAAACTTTATCGAGAACAACACATAAAATGGCTATCCTTGTGCCACCTATCAAGCCAACATTATCCATAAGATTGGCCATATTTCTTTTTTGAAAGAGAGATAAGAAAAAACAAAAGGCAACAGAGAAGAGAGCAGCAGCTGGATTTGTATCATAGAAGAAATGGCCTCAACAACAACATGCACCCCTCTCTCTCTCTCTTCTTCATCCAAGGCTCCTCGTCTTCAGCCACCACCTTCCGGCGCCGGCGTCACCATTCCAACTCCTCCTCCTCTGCCTCACCTCGCCAAGACTACTACGTCCAATTGTCAGTATTCTTATCATATTTTTATCTTACTATATCTCATTTTTTTTAATCAAAATTATTTATAAATTGGTACAACAGCTAGGAACATTGGCCGGAATGTGGCGGCCATGGCTACCGGAGAGGTGTCCGCGTCTGAAGTGGTTAACGTTGCTACCATTGAGACCCCTGAAATAGTTACAAAAATTCAACAAGCAGTAACAACTTCATCTCCATATTTAATTATTTATGCATATCTTTATTTGATTAATTACATACTATAGTACTCCTACTCAGTGTAGTATGACGTCATACTTGCAGTGGGAGAAAGTTGAAGACAAGTACGCCGTTACTTCTTTGGCGGTGGCCGGAGGAGTTGGACTCGTTGCCTGTGCCGGAGCCATCTCCGTAAGCTGCTTACTCTCTGTTTTTTAAAAATATCAACCTCTCAAACCGCTCAAATTTTTAATGCACCAGATTTTAAATTAAAAATGATTGAAATATTATGATGAGTGGAGAATGAATTTCGTCCATTAGAATGAAATATGTTTTCTAAAATAGAAAATATATAGTACTAGAATATACTCCATCCGTTTCTTAAATTTTATCACATAGTTTTATTATTAAATGTGAGTTAGCATGACTTAATTGAATATAGAGTTCATTATAAAAAATGATAAAAAGTGAAATGTGACAAATTTTATAGGACGGACGGAAATGGAAAAATGTAACAAAATTTAAGGGATGTGTGAGGAATAATTCACATTTTACTATTTATTTACTTTTTTCTAGAGATGAAACTATATTATAGTCGCAAGACATAAGTAATTTGCAATCATATATATATGATGGAACTAGTAGACATTTTTCACTTTAATATTTGATGTGAAGTTGACAATTTGGTGTTATTTTTACATTTACATTAATTTGTTGGCATAAAGGCATATTACAGTCCAAAGTGACTAGGAGTACTATCTAAATCTATATGAATAAAATTTCATTTTGCCATATAAGAAAAACTACTATTCCATGGACACTCTAAAATCGCACTAACGTATAAATAAAAATATGAAAATACTAGTCATTTTTTACTTCAATACTTCTACAGGAAAATTTTGTACTCTAACATTTAAATTTCGGTTATATTTTTATAGTACTGTAACACGTTTATAATGGAAATTTTAAATTTGTGGATAATGTATAGGATAACACATGAAAACTTTTACACAGCTGCACAAAATTTTCATAAAAAAGCATGATATATATATATATATAGCGCGCGCAGTGACTATTATTTTCATATTTTTATCTATGTCGAAAGAATTTCCTTTTTTCAATTACAAGGAAGTCTAGAATGTTCCATTAACTCTATTTTCTAAAGTGATATTGAATGTTTTCCCTCTGTTGATTTGCAAGGCTATTGACAGGCTTCCATTTGTACCTGGACTTCTCGAGCTCGTAGGAATTGGATATACTGGCGTAAGTTCTTTTTATCTACATATAGTATTTAATTATATTATACTTTATAAATTAATCTATTGATACATCCATGGTGCAGTATTTTGCATATAAAAATCTGGCCTCGAAACCAAGCAGGTCTTATTTCTTCCCATATCCTAATTTGGATTATTATATTAGTGGAAAATGCTTTTTGACTGACTGTAAAATTAAATTTTTAAATTTTCAGGGACGCTCTGATTCAGAAAATAAAAAATACATACAATGATATAATAGGGAGCAGCTGAGACCAAAATAGTGCAGCTATTCAGTGTACATTTTATATTACTCGTCTGTATAATTGTTTTTTCTTCTTCTAATTTTAATAAGAAAGGGAACATTGTTATTTTGATCATAAACAAACTTTTGATCAATTCATAACTTTTAAAAGTGGCGAATGTGTTTATATATAACTTTTGTACATTTTGCAAGTGTCCCGTATGATTCAAACTATGATGAAATTTGTTGTGGCGAATGAAATTTGTTGCGACTTTGGAAGGTGTATATAATTACTATCCAACCCCAATCAGTTTGAGGTCTTTTGGGAGTGATCCAAAAATAAATCTGCACGGGCTTGATCCAAAGCGGACAATATCAAACTTCTGTTACAGTCGACAATCCGAACAAGTGGTATCAGAGCCGGGTTGACTGCGTCTGTTTTGTCGACAATCCAAACACTGTTTTATTGAATCCGGACTATCTTGATTGTTACTAGAATTGCGTGATTCCTCTCATAGGGATATTAACTATGACTATGTGACCTTGAACCTTGTTTATGGGTTTCAAGTCATTTTCCAGCAGATTGCTTGTTCTAATCATATATACATGTTCAATTTGCAGACTTGAAATGTCCATGTTCTTCATTGTGGATCCGTGTAACACTTGTAGTGATATAGAGCATAATAAGTCAGGCTCTTTACGTTTAACATTTCTATCTCTTTGTCCTCTTTTCTTATTTTGTGCATTTTAATTGATTTTCTACTGGTTTGCTTTTCAACAAGAGTGGAGCTTAATTAGATGATGATTTTACCGGCGTTTTCAATTCCATTAAAGAGGAATCTACCGGTCCGGTCACTATTCTCACGCACGCAACGCGAGGCCTTCTATCCACAATGCAGCGACAAGACGTTCTCGACAGATCAGTGATTTACAAGATTCCTCATTTTCTTGTTGGTTGTGCTGTATGCAGCGGCGTATACACGCTTGAACAAGGGGGTACAACTGTACCCCCAAAATTTTGTGTATTAATACATTATTTAGTTCTATATCCACAAACTCCATCGGTGGCCCAGTGGTAAGTCGGGTCTTCCTTCAAGCCAGAGGCCCAAGATACCCCTTGAGCACATATCCTAGTCTTAAATTTTACTTAAACTTATATTCTCTTCTCCAAAGTAACTTTGTTTTAATCTATATCACCTCTAATTCAATTTTGTTTTGTTCTCATTTCATATTTAAGTTTCATTAAGTATTTTATTTTTAACAAATACATTTATTAGTTTAACCACTAACTTGCTCTTTTATGAGTTAATTTTGTATTCTTTCATATTCAATTTTCATTAACTATTTTTTAATAGATACTATGGCTAATATAAAGTATATATTTTTGTCGTTTAAAAAAAATCTCCATATTTATTAAACTAACCTCCTCTTTATATTCATAGCTATATTATATATTGCTAATTAACAAAACATGGATATTTGTATTTCAAATGTATAATATTATGTGATACTATAAAATAATTTATTTTTATTTAAAATGAAGTTTTTTGAAATAAAAAAATAACGATAAAGATTTTATTTAAAAAAATAAAATAATTGAAAAAGCATACCAACGAAAACATAAAAAATTAGAAACATTTTGAAATTTTAAGTCGTAATTATTTTTTGCACCCCCATATTGAAAATTCTGGATACGCCACTGGTTGTATGTTGTTTCCAAACTCATCGGAGGCTAGGATGGCGGGACAAAAAGAGATCATGCCGCCGCCTATTATACATGTCCTCCGAAGGGGCAGACGCATAAATGATCACTTGTAATGACTATTTTATTAAAAAAATTATTTTCTTGTAATGACTATTTTATTAAAAAAATTATTTAAATTATATTCACGTATAATTTAGCTCATAACGGCTTTTGTACAAAAATTCACATAAAATTGGTATAAATTAAAAAAAATTACAAAGAAAAAATATAAAAAAATCATGTTTATTACGGGCTTATTAAGCCCCTAGTCATTTGCACGTGTGCCCGCCCATGTGTCCGAGATAGTACGAATGTTGTTCTAGCTCATCCAAAATGTGGTTCCTGGCTTGAATGTTCCAATACAACTACTTACGCATGCTAAACTTGAACTTGTCATTTATAGTACTTCCTCCGTTCCATAAAAGTTGAATCGTATTTGAAAGGCTTTTTTTGTTTTGTCTCTGCGTGTTCAAATAGGAAATAGCAGGTTCCCTAGATCCAGCAAGTCCACCAGATCACTCGGTCTAGGAACTCGTGGGTCGCGAGGAATCCCGGTCGTCGGACACAC